>NW_027251487.1:0-20828 GCF_044704955.1 Pristiophorus japonicus
GGGGGGGGAGGGGGGAGTGTCGGGGGGAGTGTCGGGGGGAGGGGGGAGTGTCGGGGGGAGTGTCGGGGGGGGGGAGGGGGGAGTGTCGGGGGGAGTGTCGGGGGGGGGAGGGGGGAGTGTCGGGGAGTGTCGGGGGGGAGTGTCGGGGGGAGTGTCGGGGGGGGGAGGGGGGAGTGTCGGGGGGAGTGTCGGGGGGGGGGGAGTGTCGGGGGGGGGGAGGGGGGAGTGTCGGGGGGAGTGTCGGGGGGAGTGTCGGGGGGGGGGGAGGGGGGAGTGTCGGGGGGAGTGTCGGGGGGAGTGTCGGGGGGGAGGGGGGAGTGTCGGGGGGAGTGTCGGGGGGGGGAGGGGGGAGTGTCGGGGGGAGTGTCGGGGGGAGTGTCGGGGGGGGAGTGTCGGGGGGGAGTGTCGGGGGGAGTGTCGGGGGGGGAGTGTCGGGGGGGGGGAGGGGGGAGTGTCGGGGGGGAGTGTCGGGGGGGGGGAGGGGGGAGTGTCGGGGGGGAGTGTCGGGGGGGGGGAGGGGGGAGTGTCGGGGGGAGTGTCGGGGGGGGGAGTGTCGGGGGGGAGTGTCGGGGGGAGTGTCGGGGGGAGTGTCGGGGGGGGAGTGTCGGGGGGGGAGTGTCGGGGGGGGAGTGTCGGGGGGGAGTGTCGGGGGGGAGTGTCGGGGGGGAGTGTCGGGGGGGAGTGTCGGGGGGGAGTGTCGGGGGGGAGTGTCGGGGGGGAGTGTCGGGGGGAGTGTCGGGGGGGAGTGTCGGGGGGAGTGTCGGGGGGGAGTGTCGGGGGGGAGTGTCGGGGGGAGTGTCGGGGGGAGTGTCGGGGGGGGAGTGTCGGGGGGGAGTGTCGGGGGGGGAGTGTCGGGGGGGGAGTGTCGGGGGGGAGTGTCGGGGGGAGTGTCGGGGGGGAGTGTCGGGGGGAGTGTCGGGGGGATGTGTGTCGGGGGGAGTGTCGGGGGGAGTGTCGGGGGGAGTGTCGGGGGGAGTGTCGGGGGGGAGTGTCGGGGGGGAGTGTCGGGGGGAGTGTCGGGGGGAGTGTCGGGGGGGAGTGTCGGGGGGAGTGTCGGGGGGAGTGTCGGGGGGGGAGTGTCGGGGGGAGTGTCGGGGGGAGTGTCGGGGGGAGTGTCGGGGGGGAGTGTCGGGGGGGGAGTGTCGGGGGGAGTGTCGGGGGAGTGTCGGGGGGGAGTGTCGGGGGGGGGGGGAGTGTCGGGGGAGTGTCGGGGGGGAGTGTCGGGGGGGGAGTGTCGGGGGGAGTGTCGGGGGGAGTGTCGGGGGGGAGTGTCGGGGGGAGTGTCGGGGGGGGGGGAGTGTCGGGGGGAGTGTCGGGGGGGGGAGTGTCGGGGGGAGTGTCGGGGGGGAGTGTCGGGGGGGGGAGTGTCGGGGGGGAGTGTCGGGGGGGAGTGTCGGGGGGGAGTGTCGGGGGGAGTGTCGGGGGGAGTGTCGGGGGGAGTGTCGGGGGGGAGTGTCGGGGGGGAGTGTCGGGGGGAGTGTCGGGGGGGAGTGTCGGGGGGAGTGTCGGGGGGGAGTGTCGGGGGGGAGTGTCGGGGGGGAGTGTCGGGGGGAGTGTCGGGGGGAGTGTCGGGGGGAGTGTCGGGGGGGGAGTGTCGGGGGGAGTGTCGGGGGGGAGTGTCGGGGGGAGTGTCGGGGGGGAGTGTCGGGGGAGTGTCGGGGGGGAGTGTCGGGGGGAGTGTCGGGGGGAGTGTCGGGGGGGAGTGTCGGGGGGAGTGTCGGGGGGAGTGTCGGGGGAGTGTCGGGGGGAGTGTCGGGGGGAGTGTCGGGGGGAGTGTCGGGGGGAGTGTCGGGGGGAGTGTCGGGGGGGAGTGTCGGGGGGAGTGTCGGGGGGGAGTGTCGGGGGGAGTGTCGGGGGGGGGGGAGTGTCGGGGGGGAGTGTCGGGGGGAGTGTCGGGGGAGAGTGTCGGGGGGAGTGTCGGGGGGGAGTGTCGGGGGGAGTGTCGGGGGGGGAGTGTCGGGGGGAGTGTCGGGGGGAGTGTCGTGGGGGGGAGTGTCGGGGGGGGAGTGTCGGGGGGGAGTGTCGGGGGGAGTGTCGGGGGGGAGTGTCGGGGGGGGAGTGTCGGGGGGGGAGTGTCGGGGGGGAGTGTCGGGGGGAGTGTCGGGGGGGAGTGTCGGGGGAGTGTCGGGGGGAGTGTCGAGGGGGAGTGTCGGGGGGGTGTGTCGGGGGGAGTGTCGGGGGGGAGTGTCGGGGGGAGTGTCGGGGGGGGAGGGGGGAGTGTCGGGGGGAGTGTCGGGGGGGAGTGTCGGGGGGTGTGTCGGGGGGAGTGTCGGGGGGAGTGTCGGGGGGAGTGTCGGGGGAGTGTCGGGGGGAGTGTCGGGGGGAGTGTCGGGGGGGGAGTGTCGGGGGGAGTGTCGGGGGGAGTGTCGGAGGGGAGTGTCGGGGGAATGTCGGGGGAGTGTCGGGGGGAGTGTCGGGGGGGAGTGTCGGGGGGAGTGTCGGGGGGGGAGTGTCGGGGGGAGTGTCGGGGGGGAGTGTCGGGGGGAGTGTCGGGGGGAGTGTCGGGGGGGGAGTGTCGGGGGGGAGTGTCGGGGGAGTGTCGGGGGGAGTGTCGGGGGGAGTGTCGGGGGGAGTGTCGGGGGGGGAGTGTCGGGGGGGAGTGTCGGGGGGAGTGTCGGGGGGGGGAGTGTCGGGGGGAGTGTCGGGGGGGGAGTGTCGGGGGGGGAGTGTCGGGGGGGGAGTGTCGGGGGGAGTGTCGGGGGGGAGTGTCGGGGGGAGTGTCGGGGGGAGTGTCGGGGGGAGTGTCGGGGGGAGTGTCGGGGGGAGTGTCGGGGGGAGTGTCGGGGGGAGTGTCGGGGGGAGTGTCGGGGGGAGTGTCGGGGGGAGTGTCGGGGGGGAGTGTCGGGGGGAGTGTCGGGGGGGAGTGTCGGGGGGAGTGTCGGGGCAAGTGTCGGGGGGAGTGTCGGGGGGGAGTGTCGGGGGGAGTGTCGGGGGGGGGAGTGTCGGGGGGAGTGTCGGGGGGAGTGTCGGGGGGGGAGTGTCGGGGGGGAGTGTCGGGGGGGAGTGTCGGGGGGAGTGTCGGGGGGGAGTGTCGGGGGGGGGAGTGTCGGGGGGAGTGTCGGGGGGGGAGTGTCGGGGGGGAGTGTCGGGGGGGGAGTGTCGGGGGGGGAGTGTCGGGGGGAGTGTCGGGGGGGAGTGTCGGGGGGAGTGTCGGGGGGGGAGTGTCGGGGGGGAGTGTCGGGGGGAAGTCGTCGGGGGAGTGTCGGGGGGGAGTGTCGGGGGGGAGTGTCGGGGGGGGGAGTGTCGGGGGGAGTGTCGGGGGGAGTGTCGGGGGGGAGTGTCGGGGGGAGTGTCGGGGGGGGAGTGTCGGGGGGGGAGTGTCGGGGGGGGAGTGTCGGGGGGAGTGTCGGGGGGAGTGTCGGGGGGAGTGTCGGGGGGGGGAGTGTCGGGGGGAGTGTCGGGGGGCGTGTCGGGGGGGGAGTGTCGGGGGGAGTGTCGGGGGGAGTGTCGGGGGGGGAGTGTCGGGGGGGAGTGTCGGGGGGGGAGTGTCGGGGGGCGTGTCGGGGGGGAGTGTCGGGGGGAGTGTCGGGGGGGGAGTGTCGGGGGGGAGTGTCGGGGGGAGTGTCGGGGGGGAGTGTCGGGGGGGAGTGTCGGGGGGAGTGTCGGGGGGGGAGTGTCGGGGGGGGAGTGTCGGGGGGAGTGTCGGGGGGGGAGTGTCGGGGGGAGTGTCGGGGGGGGAGTGTCGGGGGGGGAGTGTCGGGGGGGAGTGTCGGGGGGAGTGTCGGGGGGAGTGTCGGGGGGGGAGTGTCGGGGGGAGTGTCGGGGGCGGGGGAGGGGGGAGTGTCGGGGGGGAGTGTCGGGGGGGGGAGTGTCGGGGGGAGTGTCGGGGGGAGTGTCGGGGGGGGGGAGGGGGGAGTGTCGGGGGGAGTGTCGGGGGGGAGTGTCGGGGGGGGAGGGGGGGGAGTGTCGGGGGAGGGAGGGGGGGGAGTGTCGGGGGGAGTGTCGGGGGAGTGTCGGGGGGGGGGAGGGGGGGAGTGTCGGGGGGAGTGTCGGGGGGGGGGGAGGGGGGGGAGTGTCGGGGGGGAGTGTCGGGGGGGGGAGTGTGTCGGGGGGGGGAGTGTCGGGGGGAGTGTCGGGGGGGAGTGTCGGGGGGAGTGTCGGGGGGGAGTGTCGGGGGGAGTGTCGGGGGGAGTGTCGAGGGGGAGTGTCGGGGGGAGTGGGTATCGGGGGGCCGGGTGTCACGTTGCAGGGGCAGTTTCGGTCGGGGGCGGGGAGAGTGGGGTTTGTCGTAAAAGGGCCTTTAGGGAAGAGTGATCATAATATGGTCGAATTGTACATTGAGTTTGAAAGTGAGTTACTTAAACCTGAGTCTAGTGTCTGAAACCTAACCAGAGGAAGCGAGCTGAGTATAAGGGGCTCCTTGGCTGAGCGAGATTGGGGAACTACATTCGAAGGTGTGACTGTCGACAAGCAACAGCTCGCATTTAAAGAATTAAACAGACAATTTACAACAAACACAGTCCTTTCAGGCAGAAACCCGCCCCCCCCACGGGAAACGCGGTCCTACTGTGGCCAACAAGGGAAGTTAAAGACAGTGTTAGACGGGGAGCGGGCGGGGAAGTGGAGCTGGGTCCATGATCGGATCAGCCCATGGTGGTATTAAATGGCGGAGCGGGCTCGAGGGGCCGAATGGCCGACTCCTGCTCCTGTTCCTGATGGTCTTGTGCAAGCAAGTTAGGCTGATCACCCCGGCAAAAGGAGCAGTCAGCCTGAGGATTGTCGAATTCCGCCAAGGAGGACCAAGAAATTGATGGGATCTGAGAGGAGACGAGTGAGAGACGGTGAAATGGAAGAGATTGGTGAAATAAATGTGGGCCCCTTACAGGCTGAGACGGCAGGAATGATACTGGGGAGCCAGTCATTGGCAGGGAAGTGGAACTGAGAGTTTGTCCTCACGGTGAGCCGGGGGGGGAGGTGACCGGCTGGTGTTGCCCTTGCTGACTGCTCTCTTTTCCCTCCCTAGTCGATGTACCACGGGCAGTACCCCTGTCCATGCAGCCTCCTTTGCCTGCTTCCCCGGACCCCTGGCCAAACTGCTGGACGCTGGGGGCGACCTGCGACTGCGCGATCGGGAGGGGAGATCGCCCGAGGACTGGGCCCAGGCTGCCAGTCAGCGCAAGAACCGCCAGGTACTGGACACACACACACACACACACACACACACACAGCGAGGTGGGGAGAGAGAGCACAAGGATGTGTGTTCATATAGCGCCTGTCACGGCAACCGGGCAGCTCAAAGCGCTTCGCAGACAGCGCTTCACAGTTGTAAAGTGGGCAACTCGCGCACAGCAAGCTCCCACACACAGCGACGTGATTATGACCCGGATCGTCTGTTTCAGTGATGTTGGGCGAGGGATAAATATTGGTCACAGGACCCCGGGGAGAACTCCCCCTGCTCTTCTTCCAATAGTGCCCCAGGATCTCTTACATCCACCCGAGAGGGTAGTCGGGGCCTCGGTTTAAAGTCTCATCCGAAAGACGGCACCTCCGACAGTGAGGCGCTCCCTCAGTACTGCCCCTCCGACAGTGAGGCGCTCCCTCAGTACTGCCCCTCCGACAGTGCGGCGTTCCTCAGTACTGCCCCTCCGACAGTGCGGCGTTCCCTCAGTACTGCCCCTCCGACAGTGCGGCGTTCCCTCAGTACTGGCCCTCCGACAGTGCGGCACTCCCTCAGTACTGCCCCTCCGACAGTGTGGCACTCCCTCAGTACTGCCCCTCCGACAGTGCGGCGTTCCCTCAGTACTGCCCCTCCGACAGTGCGGCGTTCCCTCAGTACTGCCCCTCCGACAGTGCGGCACTCCCTCAGTACTGCCCCTCCGACAGTGAGGCGCTCCCTCAGTACTGCCCCTCCGACAGTGCGGCACTCCCTCAGTACTGCCCCTCCGACAGAGCGGCGTTCCCTCAGTACTGCCCCTCCGACAGTGAGGCGCTCCCTCAGTACTGCCCCTCCGACAGTGCGGCGTTCCCTCAGTACTGGCCCTCCGACAGTGCGGCACTCCCTCAGTACTGCCCCTCCGACAGTGCAGGGCTCCCTCAGTACAGCCCCTCCGACACTCGCTCCCTCAGTACTGCCCTTCCGACAGTGCGGCACTCCCTCAGTACTGCCCCTCCGACAGTGCGGCGTTCCCTCAGTACTGGCCCTCCGACAGTGCAGGGCTCCCTCAGTACTGCCCTTCCGACAGTGCGGCACTCCCTCAGTACTGCCCCTCCGACAGTGCGGCACTCCCTCAGTACTGCCCCTCCGACAGTGCGGCGTTCCCTCAGTACTGGCCCTCCGACAGTGCAGGGCTCTCTCAGTACTGCCCCTCCGACAGTGCGGCGCTCCCTCAGTACTGCCCCTCCGACAGTGCGGGGCTCCCTCAGTAATGCCCTTCCGACAGTGCGGCACTCCCTCAGTACTGCCCCTCCGACAGTGAGGCGCTCGCTCAGTACTGCCCCTCCGACAGTCGCTCCCTCAGTACTGCCCCTCCAACAGTGCGGGGCTCCCTCAGTACTGCCCCTCCGACAGTGCAGCGCTCCCTCAGTACCGCCCCTCCGACAGTGCAGCACTCCCTCAGTACTGCCCCTCCGACAGTCGCTCCCTCAGTACTGCTCCTCCGACAGTGCGGCACTCCCTCAGTACTGCCCCTCCGACAGTGCAGCACTCCCTCAGTACTGCCCCTCCGACAGTGCGGCACTCCCTCAGTACTGCCCCTCCGGCAGTGCGGCACTCCCTCAGTACTGCCCCTCCGACAGTGCAGCACTCCCTCAGTACTGCCCCTCCGACAGTGCGGCACTCCCTCAGTACTGCCCCTCCGACAGTGCGGCACTCCTCAGTACTGCCCCTCCGACAGTGTGGGGCTCCCTCAGTACTGCCCCTCCGACAGTGCGGCGCTACCTCAGTACCGCCCCTCCGACAGTGCGGCACTCCCTCAGTACTGCCCCTCCGACAGTGCGGCACTCCCTCAGTACTGCCCCTCCGACAGTGCGGCGCTCCCTCAGTACTGCCCCTCCGACAGTGCGGCGCTCCCTCAGTACTGCCCCTCCGACAGTGAGGCGCTCCCTCAGTACTGCCCCTCCGACAGTGCGGCGCTCCCTCAGTACTGCCCCTCCGACAGTGAGGCGCTCCCTCAGTACTGCTCCTCCGACAGTGCGGCACTCCCTCAGTACTGCCCCTCCGACAGTGCAGCACTCCCTCAGTACTGCCCCTCCGACAGTGCGGGGCTCTCTCAGTACTGCCCCTCCGACAGTGCGGCGCTCCCTCAGTACTGCCCCTCCGACAGTGAGGCGCTCCCTCAGTACTGCCCCTCCGACAGTGCGGCACTCCCTCAGTACTGCCCCTCCGACAGTGCGGCACTCCCTCAGTACCGCCCCTCCGACAGTGCGGCACTCCCTCAGTACTGCCCCTCCGACAGTGCGGCGCTCCCTCAGTACTGCCCCTCCGACAGTGCGGCGCTCCCTCAGTACTGCCCCTCCGACAGTGCGGCTCTCCCTCAGTACTGCCCCTCCGACAGTGCGGCACTCCCTCAGTACTGCCCCTCCGACAGTGCGGCACTCCCTCAGTACCGCCCCTCCGACAGTGCGGCACTCCCTCAGTACCGCCCCTCCGACAGTGCGGCACTCCCTCAGTACTGCCCCTCCGACAGTGCGGCGCTCCCTCAGTACTGCCCCTCCGACAGTGCGGCACTCCCTCAGTACTGCCCCTCCGACAGTGCAGTGCGGCGCTCCCTCAGTCATCGCAGCTCCCTCGAAGCGAGGATGAATTGCTTCCAAGCCAAAAAAAGGATGGGTTGACAGGTGTGTGAGCTCCATCCTGAAGGGTGGAAGATGCGTGGGTGTGGATTGTTTTCACGTGGAGTGACCGTTACACACCAGCCTCCACACGGGGCCTGACAGAGCGGGATCTTGGTCCAGGGGCAAGGGTTAACCAGGACCACTGGAGAGCTGCTCTGCTGCACAGACCCAGTGCACACACATCACATCGCACCAAAAACTACTCTGTCAAAAGCAACTTGGCAACACTGTGGGGCACAGCGAGGAGATCTGGAGATAAAAGTAAAAGCTTTGACACGTTTTGAATAAGTCAAGACCCGAAGGGAGTGTCACGTGGGAACATCTAGCGAACCAGTGACACACCCAACTCACCTTCGAGGGAAGCAGTCACGTGAGGAACACCAGCGACTGCCTCCTTCGGCCCAGGGAAACAAAGTCTTTCAAAGAGATTCTTTGCTTTGGGGAGCGAGCCAGGGCAGTGTCGGAGTGTCCCAACAAAGAGCAGCCACAGACTCGATGGGCCCAGTGGCCCCCTGTGTTTCTGCACTTCGACAGGACTAACGGAGGGCTGCATGGTCGGACATGGGGCCCTTTGGAGGGGGCGTTGAGTCAAGGGCCCGTCTGCCTGGGACCAGGTGGCCGCGGGAGATCCCACAGCCCGATTCGGAGTGCGACCTGCCGAGTTCTCCCAGTGTCCCGGCCAACATTCCTCCTTCAGCCCACACCACAGCAACTGACCCGCTCACTGATGCTTGCGGGATCTTGCTGTGCGGCACTGTGCCTGCATCACAACCCTGACTGTCTACTCATTGGACGGGTCAAGCGCTCAGGGGCGTCCCGAGTCCACGATAAGGCGGCCAGTGGTACTTCCTTCTTTTCAGGAGACTTTGGCAAGGGGGCGGACCAGGGAAAACCGTCAGCAATCACTTGAGGCAAGAGCTATTTAACCGTCAGTCACACTGAGGCTGTTCAGTCAATCCCACGCTGGTTCCTGAGCTGGAGGGCCTCGTGTAACAGCATGCAGGGGCTGCTCTCTGTGTGGCTGGTCATATGGCACTTACCTCCCTCAGTACCACCCCTCCCACAGTGCGGTGCTCCCTCAGTACTGCCCCTCCCACAGTGCGGTGCTCCCTCAGTACTGCCCCTCCCACAGTGCGGTGCTCCCTCAGTACCGCCCCTCCCACAGTGCGGGGCTCCCTCAGTACTGCCCCTCCCACAGTGCGGTGCTCCCTCAGTACTGCCCCTCCCACAGTGCGGGGCTCCCTCAGTACTGCCCCTCCCACAGTGCGGGGCTCCCTCAGTACTGCCCCTCAGACAGTGCGGCACTCCCTCAGTACTGCCCCTCCCACAGTGCTGTGCTCCCTCAGTACTACCCCTCCGACAGTGCGGCACTCCCTCAGTACTGCCCCTCCCACAGTGCGGTGCTCCCTCAGTACTGCCCCTCCCACAGTGCGGGGCTCCCTCAGTACTGCCCCTCCGACAGTGCGGCGCTCCCTCAGTACTGCCCCTCCGACAGTGCGGCACTCCCTCAGTACTGCCCCTCCGACAGTGCAGTGCGGCGCTCCCTCAGTCATCGCAGCTCCCTCGAAGCGAGGATGAATTGCTTCCAAGCCAAAAAAAGGATGGGTTGACAGGTGTGTGAGCTCCTTCTTCTCTCAGAGGGTTGTAAATCTGTGGAATTCTCTGCCCCAGAGAGCTGTGGAGGCTGGGACATTGAATATATTTAAGGTGGAGATAGACAGATTTTTGGGCGATAAGGGAGTGAAGGGTTATGGGGAGCGGGCGGGGAAGTGGAGCTGAGTCCATGATCGGATCAGCCCATGGTGGTATTAAATGGTGGAGCAGGCTCGAGGGGCCGAATGGCCGGCTCCTGCTCCTGTTTCTGATGGTCTTCTGATTGTCAAGGGGCGGCGGTTAGATTTCCCATTGTAATTGGTTGAGGAGTTGCCACGTGACCTTTACCCTGATTGCCCTGTTTGACAGATGCTGGGTTTCCTGAGACAGTGCCGTATGGAGATGGCACGCCTGGTGTATCAGGGCGAGTCTACGATGGGGCAAAGGACTCTGCGATCCTGCAGCTCGTCCCAACTGCTGCGTCCCAGGTCGTCACTGCTGCGCCAATTCCAGCTCAGGTTCGTGTCCGTGTCTGGGATCAGCGTATGCCTCCTGTGTGTAGCTCGCGGAGAAAGTGTGACAGTCAGAAACCGGACAGTCTCAACACGGTACACGGTACATCGAAACATCGAAAATAGGTGCAGGAGTCGGCCATTCGGCCCTTCGAGCCTGCACCACCATTCAATAAGATCATGGCTGATCATTCCCTCAGTACCCCTTTCCTGCTTTCTCTCCATACCCCTTGATCCCTTTAGCCGTAAGGGCCACATCTAACTCCCTCTTGAATATATCCAGTGAACTGGCCTCAACTACTTTCTGTGGTAGAGAATTCCACAGGTTCACCACTCTCTGGGTGAAGAAGTTTCTCCTCATCTCGGTCCTAAATGGCTTACCCCTTATCCTTAGACTGTGTCCCCTGGTTCTGGACTTCCCCAACATCGGGAACATTCTTCCTGCATCTAACCTGTCCAGTCCCGTCAGAATTTTATGTGTTTCTATGAGATCCCCTCTCATCCCTTCTAAACTCCAGTGAATACAGGCCCAGTTGATCCAGTCTCTCCTCATATGTCAGTCCTGCCATCCCGGGAATCAGTCTGGTGAACCTTCGCTGCACTCCCTCAATAGCAAGAACGTCCTTCCTCAGATTAGGAGACCAAAACTGAACACAATATTCCAGGTGTGGCCTCACCAAGGCCCTGTACAACTGCAGTAAGACCTCCCTGCTCCTATACTCAAATCCTCTCGCTATGAAGACCAACATGCCATTTGCCTTCTTCACCGCCTGCTGTACCTGCATGCCAACCTTCAATGACTGATGTACCATGACACCCAGGTCTCGTTGCACCTCCCCTTTTCCTAATTTGCCACCATTCAGATAATATTCTGCCTTCGTGTTTTTGCCCCCAAAGTGGATAACCTCACATTTATCCACATTATACTGCATCTGCCATGCATTTGCCCACTCACCTAACCTGTCCAAGTCACCCTGCAGCCTCTTAGCATCCCCCTCACAGCTCACACCGCCACCCAGCTTAGTGTCATCTGCAAACTTGGAGATATTACACTCAATTCCTTCATCTAAATCATTGATGTATATTGTAAATAGCTGGGGTCCCAGCACTGAGCCCTGCGGCACCCCACTAGTCACTGCCTGCCATTCTGAAAAGGACCCGTTTATCCCGACTCTCTGCTTCCTGTCTGCCAACCAGTTCTCTATCCATGTCAGTACATTACCCCCAATACCATGTGTTTTAATTTCTTATGTGGGACCTTGTCAAAAGCCTTTTGAAAGTCCAAATACACCACATCCACTGGTTCTCCCTTGTCCACTCTACTAGTTACATCCTCAAAAAATTCCAGAAGATTTGTCAAGCATGATTTCCCTTTCATAAATCCATGCTGACTTGGACCGATCCTGTCACTGCTTTCCAAATGCGCTGCTATTTCATCTTTAATAATTGATTCCAACATTTTCCCCACTACTGATGTCAGGCTAACCGGTCTATAATTACCCGTTTTCTCTCTCCCTCCTTTTTTAAAAAGTGGTGTTACATTAGCTACCCTCCAGACTATAGGAACTGATCCAGAGTCGATAGACTGTTGGAAAATGATCACCAATGCATCCACTATTTCTAGGGCCACTTCCTTAAGTACTCTGGGATGCAAACTATCAGGCCCCGGGGATTTATCGGCCTTCAATCCCATCAATTTCCCACCTAATAAGGATTTCCTTCAATTCCTCCTTCTCACTAGACCAACTGTCCTAGTACATTTGGAAGGTTATTTGTGTCTTCCTTCGTGAAGACAGAACCAAAGTATTTGTTCAACTGGTCTGCCATTTCTTTGTTCCCCATTATAAATTCACCTGATTCTGACTGCAAGGGACCTACGTTTGTCTTCACTAATCTTTTTCTCTTCACATATCTATAGAAGCTTTTGCAGTCAGTTTTTATGTTCCCAGCAAGCTTCCTCTCATACTCTATTTCCCCTCCTAATTAAACCCTTTGTCCTCCTCTGCTGTATTACAAAATTCTCCCAGTCCTCAGGTTTGCTGCTTTTTCTGGCCAATTTATATGCCTCTTCCTTGGATTTAACACTATCCTTCATTTCCCTTGTTAGCCACGGTTGAGCCACCTTCCCCATTTTATTTTTACTCCAGACAGGGATGTACAATTGTTGAAGTTCATCCATGTGATCTTTAAATGTTTGCCATTGCCTGTCCACTGTCAACCCTTTAAGTATCACTCGCCAATCTATCTAGCCAATTCACGTCTCATACCATCGAAGTTATCTTTCCTTAAGTTCAGGACCCTAGTCTCTGAATTAACTGTGTCACTCTCCATCTTAATAAAGAATTCTACCATATTATGGTCACTCTTCCCCAAGGGGCCTCGCACAACAAGATTGTTAATTAGTCCTTTCTCATTACACATCACCCAGTCTAGGATGGCCAGCTCTCTAGTAGGTTCCTCAACATATTGGTCTAGAAAACCATCCCTAATACACTCCAGGAAATCCTCCTCCACTGTATTGCTACCACTTTGGTAAGCCCAATCAATATGTAGATTAAAGTCACCCATGATAACTGCTGTACCTTTATTGTACGCATCCCCAATTTACACGGGGCACCGACTCTCCCCGAGGTATAGAGGAAACATGGCTGATTTCCCCTCTCTCTAACCCAGGGGTCACTGAGCAGTGATCAGGAGCAGAAACCCTGGCTGATTTCCTCTCTCTCTCTAACCCAGGGGTCACTGGGCAGTGATCAGGAGCAGGAACCCTGGCTGATTTCCCCTCACTCTAACCCAGGGATCACTGGACAGTGATCAGGAGCAGGAACCCTGGCTGATTTCCCCTCTCTCTAACCCAGGGGTCACTGGGCAGTGATCAGGAGCAGGAACCCTGGCTGATTTCCCCTCTCTCTAACCCAGGGGTCACTGGGCAGTGATCAGGAGCAGGAACCCTGGCTGATTTCCTCTCTCTCTAACCCAGGGGTCACTGGGCAGTGATCAGGAGCAGGAACCCTGGCTGATTTTCCCTCTCTCTCTAACCCAGGGGTCACTGGGCAGTGATCAGGAGCAGGAACCCTGGCTGATTTCCCCTCTCTCTCTAACCCAGGGGTCACTGGGCAGTGATCAGGAGCAGGAACCCTGGCTGATTTCCCCTCTCTCTAACCCAGGGGTCACTGGGCAGTGACAGAGACCCTGAATGAGATGGGGTAATTGACTCTTATGTTATCACCACAGATAATGTTGGGGAGCCCGGATTGGATGCTTTTCCAGGGAAGGACGGGAGGGATTAGGATTGTTGTGATGGGCCTGACTGTCCTGCAGATTGGAGCAGCTCACTCCCAATTTTTCTGCGTTTCCAACAGGTTTTCACATTCCGACACTTCCTGGAGCTTGGCAGGGTCCCACAGCCTCGGATTTGGAAAGGTGAGTGGGGCACTGACTCTCCCCGGGGTACAGGTCTCCCCCACAGGACACCGACTCTCCCCGGGGTACGGGTCTCTCCCCCACGGGGCACCGACTCTCCCCGGGGTACGGGTCTCTCCCCCACGGGGCACCGACTCTCCCCGGGGTACGGGTCTCCCCCACGGGGCACCGACTCTCCCCGGGGTACGGGTCTCCCCCACAGGGCACTG
This sequence comes from Pristiophorus japonicus, assembly GCF_044704955.1. NCBI lineage: Eukaryota > Metazoa > Chordata > Chondrichthyes > Pristiophoridae > Pristiophorus > Pristiophorus japonicus. Next base: position 13,511 of record NW_027251487.1, read on the forward strand.
ACTCTCCCCGGGGTACGGGTCTCCCCCACAGGGCACTGACTCTCCCCGGGGTACGGGTCTCCCCCACGGGGCACCGACTCTCCCCGGGGTACGGGTCTCCCCCACAGGACACCGACTCTCCCCGGGGTACGGGTCTCCCCCACAGGACACTGACTCTCCCCGGGGTACGGGTCTCCCCAACGGGACACTGACTCTCCCCGGGGTACGGGTCTCTCCCCCACGGGACACTGACTCTCCCCGGGGTACGGGTCTCTCCCCCACGGGGCACCTACTCTCCCCGGGGTACGGGTCTCCCCCACGGTGCAACGACTCTCCCCGGGGTACGGGTCTCCCTCCCCGGGGCACCGACTCTCCCCGGGGTACGGGTCTCTCCCCCACGGGGCACCGACTCTCCCCGGGGTACGGGTCTCCCCCACGGGGCACCGACTCTCCCCGGGGTACGGGTCTCCCCCACGGGGCACCGACTCTCCCCGGGGTACGGGTCCCTCCCCACGGGGCACCGACTCTCCCCGGGGTACGGGTCTCCCCCACGGGGCACCGACTCTCCCCGGGGTACGGGTCCCTCCCCACGGGACACTGACTCTCCCCGGGGTACGGGTCTCTCCCCACGGGGCACTGACTCTCCCCGGGGTACGGGTCTCCCCCACGGGGCACCGACTCTCCCCGGGGTACGGGTCTCCCCCACGGGGCACCGATTCTCCCCACGGGGCACCGGCTCTCCCCGGGGTACGGGTCTCCCCCACAGGGCACCGACTCTCCCCATGGGGCACCGATTCTCCCCACGGGGCACCGACTCTCCCCGGGGTACGGGTCTCTCCCCCACGGGGCACCCACTCTCCCCGGGGTACGGGTCTCCCCCACGGGGCACCGACTCTCCCCGGGGTACGGGTCTCCCCCACGGGACACCGACTCTCCCCGGGGTACGGGTCTCCCCCACGGGGCACTGACTCTCCCCGGGGTACGGGTCTCCCCCACGGGGCACCCACTCTCCCCGGGGTACGGGTCTCCCCCACGGGGCACTGACTCTCCCCGGGGTACGGGTCTCCCCCACGGGGCACCGACTCTCCCCGGGGTACGGGTCTCCCCCACGGGACACCGACTCTCCCCGGGGTACGGGTCTCCCCCGCCCCCACGGGGCACTGACTCTCCCCGGGGTACGGGTCTCTCCCACGGGTCACCGACTCTCCCCGGGGTACGGGTCTCCCCCCCACGGGGCACTGACTCTCCCCACGGGGCACCGACTCTCCCCGGGGTACGGGTCTCCCCCATGGGGCACTGACTCTCCCTGGGGTACGGGTCTCCCCCACGGGACACCGACTCTCCCCGGGGTACGGGTCTCCCCCACGGGGCACCGACTCTCCCCGGGGTACGGGTCTCCCCCACGGGACACCGACTCTCCCCGGGGTACGGGTCTCCCCCACGGGACACCGACTCTCCCTGTGGGACGGGTCTCCCCCACGGGCCACCGACTCTCCCCGGGGTACGGGTCTCTCCCCCACGGGGCACCCACTCTCCCCGGGGTACGGGTCTCTCCCCACGGGGCACCGACTCTCCCCGGGGTACGGGTCTCTCCCCCACGGGGCACCGACTCTCCCCGGGGTACGGGTCTCTCTCCCACGGGGCACCGATTCTCCCCACGGGGCACCGACTCTCCCCGGGGTACGGGTCTCCCCCACGGGACACCGACTCTCCCCGGGGTACGGGTCTCCCCCGCCCCCACGGGGCACTGACTCTCCCCGGGGTACGGGTCTCTCCCACGGGTCACCGACTCTCCCCGGGGTACGGGTCTCATCCACGGGGCAGCGACCCCCCCCGGGGTACGGGTCTCCCCCCCACGGGGCACTGACTCTCCCCACGGGGCACCGACTCTCCCCGGGGTACGGGTCTCCCCCCCACGGGGCACTGACTCTCCCCACGGGGCACCGACTCTCCCCGGGGTACGGGTCTCCCCCATGGGGCACTGACTCTCCCTGGGTTACGGGTCTCCCCCACGGGACACCGACTCTCCCCGTGGTACGGGTCTCCCCCACGGGGCACCGACTCTCCCCGGGGTACGGGTCTCCCCCACGGGACACCGACTCTCCCCGGGGTACGGGTCTCCCCCACGGGACACCGACTCTCCCTGTGGGACGGGTCTCCCCCACGGGCCACCGACTCTCCCCGGGGTACGGGTCTCCCCCACGGGACACCGACTCTCCCCGGGGTACGGGTCTCTCCCCCACGGGGCACCCACTCTCCCCGGGGTACGGGTCTCTCCCCACGGGGCACCGACTCTCCCCGGGGTACGGGTCTCTCCCCCACGGGGCACCGACTCTCCCCGGGGTACGGGTCACTCCCCCACGGGGCACCCACTCTCCCCGGGGTACGGGTCTCTCCCCACGGGGCACCGACTCTCCCCGGGGTACGGGTCTCTCCCCCACGGGGGACCTACTCTCCACGGGGTACGGGTCTCCCCCACGGGGCACCGACTCTCCCTGGGGTACGGGTCTGCCCCAGGGTGCACTGACTCTCCCCGGGGTACGGGTCTCCCCCACGGGACACCGACTCTCCCCGGGGTACGGGTCTCGCCCGCCCCCACGGGGCACCGACTCTCCCCGGGGTACGGGTCTCCCCCACGGGGCACCGACTCTCCCCGGGGTACGGGTCTCCCCCACGGGACACCGACTCTCCCCGGGGTACGGGTCTCGCCCGCCCCCACGGGGCACCGACTCTCCCCGGGGTACGGGTCTCTCCCACGGGGCACCGACTCTCCCCGGGGTACGGGTCTCCCCCACGGGGCACCGACTCTCCCCGGGGTACGGGTCTCCCCCGCCCCCACGGGGCACCGACTCTCCCCGGGGTACGGGTCTCTCCCCCCACGGGGCACCGACTCTCCCCGGGGTACGGGTCTCCCCCGCCCCCACGGGGCACTGACTCTCCCCACGAGGCACTGACTCTCCCCGGGGTACGGGTCTCCCCCTTGGGGCACCGACTCTCCCTGGGGTACGGGTCTCCCCCACGGGATACCGTCTCTCCCCGGGGTACGGGTCTCCCCCACGGGACACCGACTCTCCCCGGGGTACGGGTCTCTCCCCCACGGGGCACCCACTCTCCCCGGGGTACGGGTCTCTCCCCACGAGGCACTGACTCTCCCCGGGGTACGGGTCTCTCCCCCCACGGGGCACCGACTCTCCCCGGGGTACGGGTCTCCCCCACGGAGCACCGACTCTCCCCGGGGTACGGGTCTCCCCCACGGGGCTCCCACTCTCCCCGGTGTACGGGTCTCCCCCACGGGGCACCGACTCTCCCCGGGGTACGGGTCTCCCCCACGGGATACCGACTCTCCCCGGGGTACGGGTCACTCCCCCACGGGGCACCCACTCTCCCCGGGGTACGGGTCTCTCCCCACGGGGCACCGACTCTCCCCGGGGTACGGGTCTCTCCCCCACGGGGCACCGACTCTCCCTGGGGTACGGGTCTCCTCCACGGGGCACTGACTCTCCCCGGGGTACGGGTCTCCCCCACGGGGCACCGACTCTCCCCGGGGTACGGGTCTCCCTCCCCGGGGCACTGACTCTCCCCGGGGTACGGGTCTCCCCCTCGGGCTCTGATCGAACACTCTGTGTCCTCTCTCTCTCTGTGTATTGTAGCTGTGCCGGTGTGGATCGCATGGTCTGGGAGTGGCAGGATCGACGCCCATCGTGGGCGAGAGGGAGCTAGTTCGTCCGGACAGCGAGCGAGATGTGTCCTACGCCAACGGACCCTTCACCATGATGAGGAAGTATGGACCTCCCATTGCCCCCTGTCAGAAGGCTATCTGTTGTAGAGACCATAAGAAATAGGCCATTCGGCCCCTCGAGCCTGCTCCACCATTTAATACCACCATGGCTGATCCGATCATGGACTCAGCTCCACTTCCCCGCCCGCTCCCCATAACCCTTCACTCCCTTATCGCCCAAAAATCTGTCTATCTCCACCTTAAATATATTCAATGTCCCAGCCTCCACAGCTCTCTGGGGCAGAGAATTCCACAGATTTACAACCCTCTGAGAGAAGAAATTCCTCCTCATCTCAGTTTTAAATGGGCGGCCCCTTATTCTAAGACCATGCCCCCTAGTTCTAGTCTCCCCCCATCAGTGGGAACATCCTCTCTGCATCCACCTTGTCGAGCCCCCCTCATAATCTGATACGTTTCCATAAGATCACCTCTCATTCTTCTGAATTCCAATGAGTAGAGGCCCAACCTCCTCAACCTTTCCTCATAAGTCAACCCCCTCATCCCCGGGATCAACCGAGTGAACCTTCTCTGAACTGCCTCCAAAGCAAGTATCTCCTTTCGTAAATACAGAGAGCAAAACTGCACGCAGTACTCCAGGTGTGGCCTCACCAATACCCTGTATAACTGGAGCAAGACTTCCCTGCTTTTATACTCCATCCCCTTTGCAATAAAGGCCTCCTCCTGTTCCTGTGTAACAGACTCGAGGGACTGAATGGGCCTCCTCCTGTTCCTGTGTAACAGACTCGAGGGACTGAATGGCCTCCTCCTGTTCCTGTGTAACAGATCGAGGGGCTGAATGGCCTCCTCCTGTTCCTGTGTAACAGACTCGAGGGACTGAATGGCCTCCTCCTGTTCCTGTGTAACAGACTCGAGGGGCTGAATGGGCCTCCTCCTGTTCCTGTGTAACAGGCTCGAGGGGCTGAATGGGCCTCCTCCTGTTCCTGTGTAACAGGCTCGAGGGACTGAATGGGCCTCCTCCTGTTCCTGTGTAACAGGCTCGAGGGACTGAATGGGCCTCCTCCTGTTCCTGTGTAACAGGTTCGAGGGGCTGAATGGGCCTCCTCCTGTTCCTGTGTAACAGGCTCGAGGGGCTGAATGGGCCTCCTCCTGTTCCTGTGTAACAGACTCGAGGGACTGAATGGGCCTCCTCCTGTGTAACAGGCTCGAGGGGCTGAATGGGCCTCCTCCTGTTCCTGTGTAACAGGCTCGAGGGGCTGAATGGGCCTCCTCCTGTTCCTGTGTAACAGGCTCGAGGGGCTGAATGGGCCTCCTCCTGTTCCTGTGTAACAGGCTCGAGGGGCTGAATGGCCTCCTCCTGTTCCTATGTAACAGGCTCGAGGGGCTGAATGGACCTCCTCCTGTTCCAGTGTAACAGGCTCGAGGGACTGAATGGGCCTCCTCCTGTTCCTGTGTAACAGGCTCGAGGGGCTGAATGGACCTCCTCCTGTTCCTGTGTAACAGGCTCGAGGGGCTGAATGGGCCTCCTCCTGTTCCTGTGTAACAGACTCGAGGGACTGAATGGGCCTCCTCCTGTTCCTGTGTAACAGGCTCGAGGGGCTGAATGGACCTCCTCCTGTTCCTGTGTAACAGGCTCGAGGGGCTGAATGGGCCTCCTCCTGTTCCTGTGTAACAGACTCGAGGGGCTGAATGGGCCTCCTCCTGTTCCAGTGTAACAGGCTCGAGAGGTTGAATGGACCTCCTCCTGTTCCTGTGTAACAGGCTCGAGGGGCTGAATGGGCCTCCTCCTGTTCCTGTGTAACAGACTCGAGGGGCTGAATGGGCCTCCTCCTGTTCCTGTGTAACAGACTCGAGGGGCTGAATGGGCCTCCTCCTGTTCCAGTGTAACAGGCTCGAGGGGCTGAATGGGCCTCCTCCTGTTCCAGTGTAACAGACTCGAGGGGCTGAATGGGCCTCCTCCTGTTCCTGTGTAACAGGCTCGAGGGGCTGAATGGGCCTCCTCCTGTTCCTGTGTAACAGACTCGAGGGACTGAATGGGCCTCCTCCTGTTCCTGTGTAACAGACTCGAGGGGCTGAATGGGCCTCCTCCTGTTCCTGTGTAACAGACTCGAGGGACTGAATGGGCCTCCTCCTGTTCCTGTGTAACAGACTCGAGGGGCTGAATGGGCCTCCTCCTGTTCCTAATGTAACAGACTCGAGGGGCTGAATGGGCCTCCTCCTGTTCCTGTGTAACAGACTCGAGGGGCTGAATGGGCCTCCTCCTGTTCCTGTGTAACAGACTCGAGGGGCTGAATGGGCCTCCTCCTGTTCCAGTGTAACAGGCTCGAGGGGCTGAATGGGCCTCCTCCTGTTCCAGTGTAACAGACTCGAGGGGCTGAATGGGCCTTCTCCTGTTCCTGTGTAACAGACTCGAGGGGCTGAATGGGCCTCCTCCTGTTCCAGTGTAACAGGCTCGAGGGGCTGAATGGGCCTCCTCCTGTTCCTGTGTAACAGGCTCGAGGGGCTGAATGGGCCTCCTCCTGTTCCTGTGTAACAGACTCGAGGGACTGAATGGGCCTCCTCCTGTTCCTGTGTAACAGACTCGAGGGGCTGAATGGGCCTCCTCCTGTTCCTAATGTAACAGACTCGAGGGGCTGAATGGGCCTCCTCCTGTTCCTGTGTAACAGACTCGAGGGGCTGAATGGGCCTCCTCCTGTTCCTGTGTAACAGGCTCGAGGGGCTGAATGGGCCTCCTCCTGTTCCTGTGTAACAGGCTCGAGGGGCTGAATGGGCCTCCTCCTGTTCCTGTGTAACAGGCTCGAGGGGCTGAATGGGCCTCCTCCTGTTCCTGTGTAACAGACTCGAGGGACTGAATGGGCCTCCTCCTGTTCCTGTGTAAGAGGCTCGAGGGGCTGAATGGGCCTCCTCCTGTTCCTGTGTAACAGACTCGAGGGGCTGAATGGCCTCCTCCTGTTCCTGTATAACAGGCTCGAGGGGCTGAATGGGCCTCCTCCTGTTCCTGTGTAACAGGCTCGAGGGGCTGAATGGGCCTCCTCCTGTTCCTGTGTAACAGACTCGAGGGGCTGAATGGGCCTCCTCCTGTTCCTGTGTAACAGGCTCGAGGGGCTGAATGGGCCTCCTCCTGTTCCTGTGTAACAGACTCGAGGGGCTGAATGGGCCTCCTCCTGTTCCTAATGTAACAGGCTCGAGGGACTGCTGCTTGTGCCGGGCGGGGAGGGAAGGGACGGGGATGATGGGAATGATATCGTGGTGCTGACATTAACCCCTGTTGTGTCTCCTTCCCTCAGTCGGGTCTGGGATGGTCAGCGAGTGACAGTGCGTGAGCTAAAACCGCCCTCCCACAGTCACTGCAGCAAACCACAGGGCCCCACGGACCTCCTCATCGCCGAACAACACCACTGCAGGTACTGAGGGGAGGGTGTGTGGGGGAACCCTGACTGATCCTTGCTCCCTCGAACCCCTCCCCCTACTAGTGCCCCTCCCCCTCTCTCTCCCCCTCTCTCCCCCCCTCCCACTCTCTCTCTCCCCCTCCCCCTCTCCTCTCCCTCTCCCCCTTTCTCTCCCCCTCCCCCTCTCACTCCCCCTCTCTCTCCCCCTCCCACT
>NW_027251487.1:21028-45537 GCF_044704955.1 Pristiophorus japonicus
GACCCCCCCCCAGTGCGGGGGACACCGGGGCGGAGAGAGACCATTATCACCCAGAACACCCGGGGGTCCCGAGACCCCCCCCTCAGTGCGGGGGACTCCGGGGCGGAGGGGGGTAGACCATTATCACCCAGAACACCCGGGGGTCCCGAGACCCCCCCCTCAGTGCGGGGGACACCTGGGCGTAGGGAGGCGGGGGGGAGACCATTATCACCCAGAACACCCGGGGGTCCCGAGACCCCCCCCCAGTGCGGGGGACACCGGGGCGGAGAGAGGGGGGGAGGGGGGCGCGGGGGTCCCGAGACCCCCCCCCCAGTGCGGGGGATCCGCCAGAGACGGGAAGCATTGAACCAAAGTCTCCACACAAAAAGGAGAGAAGCCGAGGCTCCGCCGGTCGGCCATCTTGGTTTCTTGGCGGGTTCGGAGGTCACGGCGGCCGAAAGTTGGCCAACCCGGCCAGGCTGCCTGTACCTTGCGCCAACACTCTCTTCATCTCGCGGAGCTTCCCGCGGCGGGCGCAGGCATGCAGCCGCGCCGAGGGCGCGTCCAGGTCGCTGGCGCAGCCCAGTTGCGTGGGGCAGGCGGCCGGGATCGACATGTTTCCCCTCCCCCCCGCTCCCCCCACGTCGGGGGGAACCGATCCCAATCCTACAGTCCCAAGGCTCCCGGTTCTGCGGTTCGGCCGGACGAAGGGGACTGGTTGTGTGGTGGCGGGGGGGGGGCGTGGCGGAGAAGCGAAGGCGTCAAGTGTCCATCCTTCCCGCTTCACCCCCACCCCCCAGTCAACGTGCCGCCATCTTGTTCGCAGGACGGGCCGAGTGGGTGGAGGGAGGGAGGGGGATGGCAGGGTAGGTTGGGGGTAAAGCTGAACAGTGGGGCGGCCGGCGGTATTAGCGGAGATCGCGCGCCCCCTCCCCCTCCCTCCCTCCCGCCTCCCCTCCCCCTTCACCGCCCAACACAACCCAAAATGGCCTCCAAACGGGCGGCCAACTTTGCGCCAACTAGAGCGGAGGTTACCCCCCCCAAAAAAAAGTGTGGGGGGGGGGGGGGGCGATCGGATCGGTTAAAAAAAAAACAGCACCAGCAAAGGTGGGGGGGGGGGAGGAGGAGGTTGGAGAGCGTTGGGTTGGCGGTCGGCCGATGGGGGCGGGGGGTCGAAGGTCGTGAGGGCGGTTAGCGGGATGGTGGAGGGCGTTGGCCCCCTTCCCCCAACCCCTCAAAGCGCTGGGAATGGGGGGGGGGTGGAGTGGGGGGGGGGAGTGGGGGGGGGGAGGGGGGGTTTGGCTTGGTGGACTACTCGAGCCCCCGAAGGGTCAAAGGTGAGGGGAATTCGGTCAAGCGCTCCCGGTAGGGGGGAGGGGGACGCTTTTTCCCCCCTTTCTTTTCCCCCCACACACACCCCCCCCTCAGAAAGTGGGCTCAAAGTCTTTACCCCCCCCCCTCAAACCCCACTGCCACAAACAGCCCCCCCTTTTACCCCCCTTCAACAACTGCCCGCCCTTTGAATTTCCCGCCAACACCAACGGCTCCTTTTCCACCGTTGGCCGCGCGCTGACCCCCAGGCTGGCCCCGCCCACACCCACAAACACCAAAATATGACCCGCTGTTTATTTTTTATTTTTCTCGGCGCGGTTAAACTTCTTTTTATGGCTGCTCCCGCAAAAATGGGCGGAAGATTAAAAAAGTTAAAGGCTTCTTTATTCAGCCCGGGGGGCCGTGGGAGGGGGTCGGCGAGGACAGGCGGGGACCCCCCGCGCCCCGCGCCTGCGCACTGTTACCGGGGACCCGGCTGCGGGCGGGAAAAGCTGGGCTGGGCAGGGGAAGGGGGGGCCAGGGCGCATGCGCGCACCTTCCAGCCACACACCACGCCCCCTTTGCCATTCAGCCCCTCTAATCTGTCCCCCCATAGGGATAGGAGGAGGTGGCCATTCAGCCCCTCTAATCTGCCCCCCACCACAGGGATAGGAGGAGGTGGCCATTCAGCCCCTCTAATCTGTCCCCCACAGGGATAGGAGGAGGTGGCCATTCAGCCCCTCTAATCTGCCCCCCACCACAGGGATAGGAGGAGGTGGCCATTCAGCCCCTCTAATCTGCCCCCCATAGGGATAGGAGGAGGTGGCCATTCAGCCCCTTTAATCTGTCCCCCATAGGGATAGGAGGAGGTGGGCCATTCAGCCCCTCTAATCTGCCCCCCATAGGGATAGGAGGAGGTGGCCATTCAGCCCCTCTAATCTGTCCCCCCACAGGGATAGGAGGAGGTGGCCATCCAGCCCCTCTAATCTGCCCCCCATAGGGATAGGAGGAGGTGGCCATTCAGCCCCTCTAATCTGCCCCCCGTAGGGATAGGAGGAGGTGGGCCATTCAGCCCCTCTAATCTGCCCCCCCACAGGGATAGGAGGAGGTGGGCCATTCAGCCCCTCTAATCTGCCCCCCCACAGGGATAGGAAGAGGTGGGCCATTCAGCCCCTCTAATCTGCCCCCCATAGGGATAGGAGGAGGTGGCCATTCATCCCCTCTAATCTGCCCCCCACCACAGGGATAGGAGGAGGTGGCCATTCAGCCCCTCTAATCTGCCCCCCATAGGGATAGGAGGAGGTGGCCATTCAGCCCCTCTAATCTGCCCCCCATAGGGATAGGAGGAGGTGGCCATTCATCCCCTCTAATCTGCCCCCCACCACAGGGATAGGAGGAGGTGGCCATTCAGCCCCTCTAATCTGCCCCCCGTAGGGATAGGAGGAGGTGGCCATTCAGCCCCTCTAATCTGCCCCCCGTAGGGATAGGAGGAGGTGGGCCATTCAGCCCCTCTAATCTGTCCCCCATAGGGATAGGAGGAGGTGGGCCATTCAGCCCCTCTAATCTGCCCCCCGTAGGGATAGGAGGAGGTGGGCCATTCAGCCCCTCTAATCTGTCCCACAGGGATAGGAGGAGGTGGCCATTCAGCCCCTCTAATCTGTACCACAGGGATAGGAGGAGGTGGCCATTCAGCCCCTCTAATCTGTCCCACAGGGATAGGAGGAGGTGGCCATTCAGCCCCTCTAATCTGTCCCACAGGGATAGGAGGAGGTGGCCATTCAGCCCCTCTAATCTGTCCCCCATAGGGATAGGAGGAGGTGGCCATTCAGCCCCTCTAATCTGTCCCCATAGGGATAGGAGGAGGTGGCCATTCAGCCCCTTTAATCTGTCCCCCATAGGGATAGGAGGAGGTGGGCCATTCAGCCCCTCTAATCTGTCCCCCATAGGGATAGGAGGAGGTGGCCATTCAGCCCCTCTAATCTGTCCCACAGGGATAGGAGGAGGTGGACATTCAGCCCCTCTAATCTGTCCCACAGGGATAGAAGGAGGTGGCCCTTCAGCCCCTCTAATCTGTCCCCCATAGGGATAGGAGGAGGTGGGCCATTCAGCCCCTCTAATCTGTCCCACACAGGGATAGGAGGATGTGGCCATTCAGCCCCTCTAATCTGCTCCACAGGGATAGGAGGGTGTGGCCATTCAGCCCCTCTAATCTCCCCCACAGGGATAGGAGGAGGTGGCCATTCAGCCCCTCTAATCTGCCCCACAGGGACAGGGGGAGGCCATTCAGCCCCTCTAATCTGCCCCCCATAGAGATAGGAGGAGGTGGGCCATTCAGCCCCTCTAATCTGTCCCCATAGGGATAGGAGGAGGTGGCCATTCAGCCCCTCTAATCTGTCCCCCATAGGGATAGGAGGAGGTTGCCATTCAGCCCCTCTAATCTGTCCCCCCACAGGGATATGAGGAGGTGGGCCATTCAGCCCCTCTAATCTGTCCCCCCCATAGGGATAGGAGGAGGTGGGCCATTCAGCCCCTCTAATCTGCCCCACAGGGATAGGAGGAGGTGGCCATTCAGCCCCTCTAATCTGCCCCCCATAGGGATAGGAGGAGGTGGCCATTCATCCCCTCTAATCTGCCCCCCACCACAGGGATAGGAGGAGGTGGCCATTCAGCCCCTCTAATCTGCCCCCCATAGGGATAGGAGGAGGTGGCCATTCAGCCCCTCTAATCTGCCCCCCGTAGGGATAGGAGGAGGTGGGCCATTCAGCCCCTCTAATCTGTCCCCCATAGGGATAGGAGGAGGTGGGCCATTCAGCCCCTCTAATCTGCCCCCCGTAGGGATAGGAGGAGGTGGGCCATTCAGCCCCTCTAATCTGTCCCACAGGGATAGGAGGAGGTGGCCATTCAGCCCCTCTAATCTGTACCACAGGGATAGGAGGAGATGGCCATTCAGCCCCTCTAATCTGTCCCACAGGGATAGGAGGAGGTGGCCATTCAGCCCCTCTAATCTGTCCCACAGGGATAGGAGGAGGTGGCCATTCAGCCCCTCTAATCTGTCCCCCATAGGGATAGGAGGAGGTGGCCATTCAGCCCCTCTAATCTGTCCCCATAGGGATAGGAGGAGGTGGCCATTCAGCCCCTTTAATCTGTCCCCCATAGGGATAGGAGGAGGTGGGCCATTCAGCCCCTCTAATCTGCCCCCCGTAGGGATAGGAGGAGGTGGGCCATTCAGCCCCTCTAATCTGTCCCCCATAGGGATAGGAGGAGGTGGGCCATTCAGCCCCTCTAATCTGCCCCCCGTAGGGATAGGAGGAGGTGGGCCATTCAGCCCCTCTAATCTGTCCCACAGGGATAGGAGGAGGTGGCCATTCAGCCCCTCTAATCTGTACCACAGGGATAGGAGGAGATGGCCATTCAGCCCCTCTAATCTGTCCCACAGGGATAGGAGGAGGTGACCATTCAGCCCCTCTAATCTGTCCCACAGGGATAGGAGGAGGTGGCCATTCAGCCCCTCTAATCTGTCCCCCATAGGGATAGGAGGAGGTGGCCATTCAGCCCCTCTAATCTGTCCCCATAGGGATAGGAGGAGGTGGCCATTCAGCCCCTTTAATCTGTCCCCCATAGGGATAGGAGGAGGTGGGCCATTCAGCCCCTCTAATCTGTCCCCCATAGGGATAGGAGGAGGTGGCCATTCAGCCCCTCTAATCTGTCCCACAGGGATAGGAGGAGGTGGACATTCAGCCCCTCTAATCTGTCCCACAGGGATAGAAGGAGGTGGCCATTCAGCCCCTCTAATCTGTCCCCCATAGGGATAGGAGGAGGTGGGCCATTCAGCCCCTCTAATCTGTCCCACACAGGGATAGGAGGATGTGGCCATTCAGCCCCTCTAATCTGCCCCACAGGGATAGGAGGGTGTGGCCATTCAGCCCCTCTAATCTCCCCCACAGGGATAGGAGGAGGTGGCCATTCAGCCCCTCTAATCTGCCCCACAGGGACAGGGGGAGGCCATTCAGCCCCTCTAATCTGCCCCACAGGGACAGGGGGAGGCCATTCAGCCCCTCTAATCTGCCCACCACAGGGATAGGAGGAGGTGGCCATTCAGCCCCTCTAATCTGCCCACAACAGGGATAGGAGGAGGAGGCCATTCAGCCCCTCTAATCTGCCCCACAGGGATAGGAGGAGGTGGCCATTCAGCCCCTCTAATCTGCCCCACAGGAATAGGAGGAGGTGGTCATTCAGCCCCTCTAATCTGCCCCACAGGGATAGGAGGAGGTGGCCATTCAGCCCATCTAATCTGCCCCACAGGGATGGGAGGAGGTGGCCATTCAGCCCCTCTAATCTGCGCCACAGGGATAGGAGGAGGTGGCCATTCAGCCCCTCTAATCTGCCCATCACAGGGATACGAGGAGGTGCTCATTCAGCCCCTCTAATCTGCTCCCACAGGGATAGGAGGCCATTCAGCCCCTCTAAACTGCCCCACAGGGATAGGAGGAGGTGGCCATTCAGCCCCTCTAATCTGTCCCACCACAGGGATAGGAGGCCATTCAGCCCCTCTAATCTGTCCCCCACAGGGATAGGAGGAGGTGGCTATTTAGCCCCTCTAATCTGACCCCCACAGGGATCGGAGGAGGTGGCCATTCAGCCCCTCTAATCTGCCCCATAGTGATAGGAGGAGGGCCATTCAGCCCCTCTAATCTGCCCCACAGGGATAGGAGGCCATTAAGCCCCTCTAATCTGCCCCACCCACAGAGATAGGAGGCGGGGGCCATTCAGCCCCTCTAATCTGCCCCATGGGGATAGGAGCAGGTGGCCATTCAGCCCCTCTAATCTGTCCCCCATAGGGATAGGAGGAGGTGGCCATTCAGCCCCTCTAATCTGTCCCCCATAGGGATAGGAGGAGGTGGGCCATTCAGCCCCTCTAATCTGTCCCCATAGGGATAGGAGGAGGTGGGCCATTCAGCCCCTCTAATCTGCCCCCCATAGGGATAGGAGGAGGTGGCCATTCAGCCCCTCTAATCTGTCCCCCCACAGGGATAGGAGGAGGTGGCCATCCAGCCCCTCTAATCTGTCCCCCACAGGGATAGGAGGAGGTGGGCCATTCAGCCCCTCTAATCTGCCCCCCACAGGGATAGGAGGAGGTGGCCATTCAGCCCCTCTAATCTGCCCCCCATAGGGATAGGAGGAGGTGGCCATTCAGCCCCTCTAATCTGCCCCCCACAGGGATAGGAGGAGGCGGCCATTCAGCCCCTCTAATCTGCCCCACATAGGGATAGGAGGAGGTGGCCATTCAGCCCCTCTAATCTGCCCCCCACAGGGATAGGAGGAGGTGGCCATTCAGCCCCTCTAATCTGTCCCCCACAGGCATAGGAGGAGGTGGGCCATTCAGCCCCTCTAATCTGCCCCACAGGGATAGGAGGATGTGGCCATTCAGCCCCTCAAATCTGCCCCATGGTGATAGGAGGAGGTGGGCCATTCAGCCCCTCTAATCTGCCCCCCATAGGGATAGGAGGAGGTGGCCATTCAGCCCCTCTAATCTGTCCCCCACAGGCATAGGAGGAGGTGGGCCATTCAACCCCTCTAATCTGCCCCACAGGGATAGGAGGATGTGGCCATTCAGCCCCTCTAATCTGCCCCATGGGGATAGGAGGAGGAGGGCCATTCAGCCCCTCTAATCTGCCCCACACAGGGATAGGAGGATGTGGCCATTCAGCCCCTCTAATCTGCCCCATGGGGATAGGAGGAGGAGGGCCATTCAGCCCCTCTAATCTGCCCCACCCACAGGGATAGGAGGAGGTGGCCATTCAGCCCCTCTAATCTGCCCACCACAGGGATAGGAGGAGGTGGCCATTCAGCCCCTCTAATCTGCCCCACAGGGATAGGAGGAGGTGGCCATTCAGCCCCTCTAATCTGCCCCACAGGGATAGGAGGAGGTGGCCATTCAGCCCCTCTAATCTGCCCCACACAGGGATAGGAGGATGTGGCCATTCAGCCCCTCTAATCTGCCCCACAGGGATAGGAGGAGGAGAGCCATTCAGCCCCTCTAATCTGCCCCACAGGGACAGGGGGAGGCCATTCAGCCCCTCTAATCTGCCCCACAGGGACAGGGGGAGGCCATTCAGCCCCTCTAATCTGCCCACCACAGGGATAGGAGGAGGTGGCCATTCAGCCCCTCTAATCTGCCCACCACAGGGATAGTAGGAGGTGGCCATTCAGCCCCTCTAATCTGCCCCACAGGGATAGGAGGAGGTGGCCATTCAGCCCCTCTAATCTGCCCACATAGGGATAGGAGGAGAAGGCCATTCAGCCCCTCTAATCTGCCCCACAGGGATAGGAGGAGGTGGCCATTCAGCCCCTCTAATCTGCCCCACAGGGATAGGAGGAGGTGATCATTCAGCCCCTCTAATCTGCCCCACAGGGATAGGAGGAGGTGGCCATTCAGCCCATCTAATCTGCCCCCCACAGGGATAGGAGGAGGTGGCCATTCAGCCCCTCTAATCTGCCCCACAGGGATAGGAGGAGGTGGCCATTCAGCCCCTCTAATCTGCCCCCCACAGGGATAGGAGGAGGTGGCCATTCAGCCCCTCTAATCTGCCCCACAGGGATAGGAGGATGTGGCCATTCAGCCGCTCTAATCTGCCCCATGGGGATAGGAGGAGGTGGGCCATTCAGCCCCTCTAATCTGCCCCCCATAGGGATAGGAGGAGGTGGCCATTCAGCCCCTCTAATCTGTCTCCCACAGGCATAGGAGGAGGTGGCCATTCAGCCCCTCTAATCTGCCCCCCACAGAGATAGGAGGATGTGGCCATTCAGCCCCTCTAATCTGCCCCATGGGGATAGGAGGAGGAGGGCCATTCAGCCCCTCTAATCTGTCCCACACAGGGATAGGAGGATGTGGCCATTCAGCCCCTCTAATCTGCCCCATGGGGATAGGAGGAGGAGGGCCATTCAGCCCCTCTAATCTGCCCCACCCACAGGGATAGGAGGAGGTGGCCATTCAGCCCCTCTAATCTGCCCACCACAGGGATAGGAGGAGGTGGTCATTCAGCCCCTCTAATCTGCCCCACAGGGATAGGAGGAGGTGGCCATTCAGCCCCTCTAATCTGCCCCACAGGGATAGGAGGAGGTGGCCATTCAGCCCCTCTAATCTGCCCCACACAGGGATAGGAGGATGTGGCCATTCAGCCCCTCTAATCTGCCCCACAGGGATAGGAAGAGGAGGGCCATTCAGCCCCTCTAATCTGCCCCACAGGGACAGGGGAGGCCATTCTGCCCCTCTAATCTGCCCCACAGGGACAGGGGGAGGCCATTCAGCCCCTCTAATCTGCCCACCACAGGGATAGGAGGAGGTGGCCATTCAGCCCCTCTAATCTGCCCACCACAGGGATAGGAGGAGGTGGCCATTCAGCCCATCTAATCTGCCCCACAGGGATGGGAGGAGGTGGCCATTCAGCCCATCTAATCTGCCCCACAGGGATGGGAGGAGGTAGCCATTCAGCCCCTCTAATCTGTCCCCCACAGGGATAGGAGGATGAGGCCATTCAGCCCCTCTAATCTGCCCCACAGGGATAGGAGGAGGTGGCCATTCAGCCCCTCTAATCTGCCCCACAGGGATAGGAGGAGGTGGTCATTCAGCCCCTCTAATCTGCCCCACAGGGATAGGAGTAGGTGGCCATTCAGCCCATCTAATCTGCCCCACAGGGATGGGAGGAGGTGGCCATTCAGCCCCTCTAATCTGCCCACCACAGGGATACGAGGTGGTGCTCATTCAGCCCCTCTAATCTGCCTCCCACAGGGATAGGAGGCCATTCAGCCCCTCTAATCTGTCCCCCATAGGGATAGGAGGAGGTGGCCATTTAGCCCCTCTAATCTGACCCCCACAGGGATCGGAGGAGGTGGCCATTCAGCCCCTCTAATCTGCCCCATAGTGATAGGAGGAGCGCCATTCAGCCCCTCTAATCTGCCCCACAGGGATAGGAGGCCATTAAGCCCCTCTAATCTGCCCCACCCACAGGGATAGGAGGCGGAGGCCATTCAGCCCCTCTAATCTGCCCCATAGGGATAGGAGGAGGGCCATTCAGCCCCTCTAATCTGCCCCACAGGGACAGGGGAGGCCATTCAGCCCCTCTAATCTGCCCCACAGGGATAGGAGTAGGTGGCCATTCAGCCCATCTAATCTGCCCCACAGGGATGGGAGGAGGTGGCCATTCATCCCCTCTAATCTGTCCCCCATAGGGATAGGAGGAGGTGGGCCATTCAGCCCCTCTAATCTGCCCCCCATAGGGATAGGAGGAGGTGGCCATTCAGCCCCTCTAATCTGTCCCCCCACAGGGATAGGAGGAGGTGGCCATCCAGCCCCTCTAATCTGCCCCCCATAGGGATAGGAGGAGGTGGCCATTCAGCCCCTCTAATCTGCCCCCCGTAGGGATAGGAGGAGGTGGGCCATTCAGCCCCTCTAATCTGCCCCCCCACAGGGATAGGAGGAGGTGGGCCATTCAGCCCCTCTAATCTGCCCCCCCACAGGGATAGGAAGAGGTGGGCCATTCAGCCCCTCTAATCTGCCCCCCATAGGGATAGGAGGAGGTGGCCATTCATCCCCTCTAATCTGCCCCCCACCACAGGGATAGGAGGAGGTGGCCATTCAGCCCCTCTAATCTGCCCCCCATAGGGATAGGAGGAGGTGGCCATTCAGCCCCTCTAATCTGCCCCCCATAGGGATAGGAGGAGGTGGCCATTCATCCCCTCTAATCTGCCCCCCACCACAGGGATAGGAGGAGGTGGCCATTCAGCCCCTCTAATCTGCCCCCCGTAGGGATAGGAGGAGGTGGCCATTCAGCCCCTCTAATCTGCCCCCCGTAGGGATAGGAGGAGGTGGGCCATTCAGCCCCTCTAATCTGTCCCCCATAGGGATAGGAGGAGGTGGGCCATTCAGCCCCTCTAATCTGCCCCCCGTAGGGATAGGAGGAGGTGGGCCATTCAGCCCCTCTAATCTGTCCCACAGGGATAGGAGGAGGTGGCCATTCAGCCCCTCTAATCTGTACCACAGGGATAGGAGGAGGTGGCCATTCAGCCCCTCTAATCTGTCCCACAGGGATAGGAGGAGGTGGCCATTCAGCCCCTCTAATCTGTCCCACAGGGATAGGAGGAGGTGGCCATTCAGCCCCTCTAATCTGTCCCCCATAGGGATAGGAGGAGGTGGCCATTCAGCCCCTCTAATCTGTCCCCATAGGGATAGGAGGAGGTGGCCATTCAGCCCCTTTAATCTGTCCCCCATAGGGATAGGAGGAGGTGGGCCATTCAGCCCCTCTAATCTGTCCCCCATAGGGATAGGAGGAGGTGGCCATTCAGCCCCTCTAATCTGTCCCACAGGGATAGGAGGAGGTGGACATTCAGCCCCTCTAATCTGTCCCACAGGGATAGAAGGAGGTGGCCCTTCAGCCCCTCTAATCTGTCCCCCATAGGGATAGGAGGAGGTGGGCCATTCAGCCCCTCTAATCTGTCCCACACAGGGATAGGAGGATGTGGCCATTCAGCCCCTCTAATCTGCTCCACAGGGATAGGAGGGTGTGGCCATTCAGCCCCTCTAATCTCCCCCACAGGGATAGGAGGAGGTGGCCATTCAGCCCCTCTAATCTGCCCCACAGGGACAGGGGGAGGCCATTCAGCCCCTCTAATCTGCCCCCCATAGAGATAGGAGGAGGTGGGCCATTCAGCCCCTCTAATCTGTCCCCATAGGGATAGGAGGAGGTGGCCATTCAGCCCCTCTAATCTGTCCCCCATAGGGATAGGAGGAGGTTGCCATTCAGCCCCTCTAATCTGTCCCCCCACAGGGATATGAGGAGGTGGGCCATTCAGCCCCTCTAATCTGTCCCCCCCATAGGGATAGGAGGAGGTGGGCCATTCAGCCCCTCTAATCTGCCCCACAGGGATAGGAGGAGGTGGCCATTCAGCCCCTCTAATCTGCCCCCCATAGGGATAGGAGGAGGTGGCCATTCATCCCCTCTAATCTGCCCCCCACCACAGGGATAGGAGGAGGTGGCCATTCAGCCCCTCTAATCTGCCCCCCATAGGGATAGGAGGAGGTGGCCATTCAGCCCCTCTAATCTGCCCCCCGTAGGGATAGGAGGAGGTGGGCCATTCAGCCCCTCTAATCTGTCCCCCATAGGGATAGGAGGAGGTGGGCCATTCAGCCCCTCTAATCTGCCCCCCGTAGGGATAGGAGGAGGTGGGCCATTCAGCCCCTCTAATCTGTCCCACAGGGATAGGAGGAGGTGGCCATTCAGCCCCTCTAATCTGTACCACAGGGATAGGAGGAGATGGCCATTCAGCCCCTCTAATCTGTCCCACAGGGATAGGAGGAGGTGGCCATTCAGCCCCTCTAATCTGTCCCACAGGGATAGGAGGAGGTGGCCATTCAGCCCCTCTAATCTGTCCCCCATAGGGATAGGAGGAGGTGGCCATTCAGCCCCTCTAATCTGTCCCCATAGGGATAGGAGGAGGTGGCCATTCAGCCCCTTTAATCTGTCCCCCATAGGGATAGGAGGAGGTGGGCCATTCAGCCCCTCTAATCTGCCCCCCGTAGGGATAGGAGGAGGTGGGCCATTCAGCCCCTCTAATCTGTCCCCCATAGGGATAGGAGGAGGTGGGCCATTCAGCCCCTCTAATCTGCCCCCCGTAGGGATAGGAGGAGGTGGGCCATTCAGCCCCTCTAATCTGTCCCACAGGGATAGGAGGAGGTGGCCATTCAGCCCCTCTAATCTGTACCACAGGGATAGGAGGAGATGGCCATTCAGCCCCTCTAATCTGTCCCACAGGGATAGGAGGAGGTGACCATTCAGCCCCTCTAATCTGTCCCACAGGGATAGGAGGAGGTGGCCATTCAGCCCCTCTAATCTGTCCCCCATAGGGATAGGAGGAGGTGGCCATTCAGCCCCTCTAATCTGTCCCCATAGGGATAGGAGGAGGTGGCCATTCAGCCCCTTTAATCTGTCCCCCATAGGGATAGGAGGAGGTGGGCCATTCAGCCCCTCTAATCTGTCCCCCATAGGGATAGGAGGAGGTGGCCATTCAGCCCCTCTAATCTGTCCCACAGGGATAGGAGGAGGTGGACATTCAGCCCCTCTAATCTGTCCCACAGGGATAGAAGGAGGTGGCCATTCAGCCCCTCTAATCTGTCCCCCATAGGGATAGGAGGAGGTGGGCCATTCAGCCCCTCTAATCTGTCCCACACAGGGATAGGAGGATGTGGCCATTCAGCCCCTCTAATCTGCCCCACAGGGATAGGAGGGTGTGGCCATTCAGCCCCTCTAATCTCCCCCACAGGGATAGGAGGAGGTGGCCATTCAGCCCCTCTAATCTGCCCCACAGGGACAGGGGGAGGCCATTCAGCCCCTCTAATCTGCCCCACAGGGACAGGGGGAGGCCATTCAGCCCCTCTAATCTGCCCACCACAGGGATAGGAGGAGGTGGCCATTCAGCCCCTCTAATCTGCCCACAACAGGGATAGGAGGAGGAGGCCATTCAGCCCCTCTAATCTGCCCCACAGGGATAGGAGGAGGTGGCCATTCAGCCCCTCTAATCTGCCCCACAGGAATAGGAGGAGGTGGTCATTCAGCCCCTCTAATCTGCCCCACAGGGATAGGAGGAGGTGGCCATTCAGCCCATCTAATCTGCCCCACAGGGATGGGAGGAGGTGGCCATTCAGCCCCTCTAATCTGCGCCACAGGGATAGGAGGAGGTGGCCATTCAGCCCCTCTAATCTGCCCATCACAGGGATACGAGGAGGTGCTCATTCAGCCCCTCTAATCTGCTCCCACAGGGATAGGAGGCCATTCAGCCCCTCTAAACTGCCCCACAGGGATAGGAGGAGGTGGCCATTCAGCCCCTCTAATCTGTCCCACCACAGGGATAGGAGGCCATTCAGCCCCTCTAATCTGTCCCCCACAGGGATAGGAGGAGGTGGCTATTTAGCCCCTCTAATCTGACCCCCACAGGGATCGGAGGAGGTGGCCATTCAGCCCCTCTAATCTGCCCCATAGTGATAGGAGGAGGGCCATTCAGCCCCTCTAATCTGCCCCACAGGGATAGGAGGCCATTAAGCCCCTCTAATCTGCCCCACCCACAGAGATAGGAGGCGGGGGCCATTCAGCCCCTCTAATCTGCCCCATGGGGATAGGAGCAGGTGGCCATTCAGCCCCTCTAATCTGTCCCCCATAGGGATAGGAGGAGGTGGCCATTCAGCCCCTCTAATCTGTCCCCCATAGGGATAGGAGGAGGTGGGCCATTCAGCCCCTCTAATCTGTCCCCATAGGGATAGGAGGAGGTGGGCCATTCAGCCCCTCTAATCTGCCCCCCATAGGGATAGGAGGAGGTGGCCATTCAGCCCCTCTAATCTGTCCCCCCACAGGGATAGGAGGAGGTGGCCATCCAGCCCCTCTAATCTGTCCCCCACAGGGATAGGAGGAGGTGGGCCATTCAGCCCCTCTAATCTGCCCCCCACAGGGATAGGAGGAGGTGGCCATTCAGCCCCTCTAATCTGCCCCCCATAGGGATAGGAGGAGGTGGCCATTCAGCCCCTCTAATCTGCCCCCCACAGGGATAGGAGGAGGCGGCCATTCAGCCCCTCTAATCTGCCCCACATAGGGATAGGAGGAGGTGGCCATTCAGCCCCTCTAATCTGCCCCCCACAGGGATAGGAGGAGGTGGCCATTCAGCCCCTCTAATCTGTCCCCCACAGGCATAGGAGGAGGTGGGCCATTCAGCCCCTCTAATCTGCCCCACAGGGATAGGAGGATGTGGCCATTCAGCCCCTCAAATCTGCCCCATGGTGATAGGAGGAGGTGGGCCATTCAGCCCCTCTAATCTGCCCCCCATAGGGATAGGAGGAGGTGGCCATTCAGCCCCTCTAATCTGTCCCCCACAGGCATAGGAGGAGGTGGGCCATTCAACCCCTCTAATCTGCCCCACAGGGATAGGAGGATGTGGCCATTCAGCCCCTCTAATCTGCCCCATGGGGATAGGAGGAGGAGGGCCATTCAGCCCCTCTAATCTGCCCCACACAGGGATAGGAGGATGTGGCCATTCAGCCCCTCTAATCTGCCCCATGGGGATAGGAGGAGGAGGGCCATTCAGCCCCTCTAATCTGCCCCACCCACAGGGATAGGAGGAGGTGGCCATTCAGCCCCTCTAATCTGCCCACCACAGGGATAGGAGGAGGTGGCCATTCAGCCCCTCTAATCTGCCCCACAGGGATAGGAGGAGGTGGCCATTCAGCCCCTCTAATCTGCCCCACAGGGATAGGAGGAGGTGGCCATTCAGCCCCTCTAATCTGCCCCACACAGGGATAGGAGGATGTGGCCATTCAGCCCCTCTAATCTGCCCCACAGGGATAGGAGGAGGAGAGCCATTCAGCCCCTCTAATCTGCCCCACAGGGACAGGGGGAGGCCATTCAGCCCCTCTAATCTGCCCCACAGGGACAGGGGGAGGCCATTCAGCCCCTCTAATCTGCCCACCACAGGGATAGGAGGAGGTGGCCATTCAGCCCCTCTAATCTGCCCACCACAGGGATAGTAGGAGGTGGCCATTCAGCCCCTCTAATCTGCCCCACAGGGATAGGAGGAGGTGGCCATTCAGCCCCTCTAATCTGCCCACATAGGGATAGGAGGAGAAGGCCATTCAGCCCCTCTAATCTGCCCCACAGGGATAGGAGGAGGTGGCCATTCAGCCCCTCTAATCTGCCCCACAGGGATAGGAGGAGGTGATCATTCAGCCCCTCTAATCTGCCCCACAGGGATAGGAGGAGGTGGCCATTCAGCCCATCTAATCTGCCCCCCACAGGGATAGGAGGAGGTGGCCATTCAGCCCCTCTAATCTGCCCCACAGGGATAGGAGGAGGTGGCCATTCAGCCCCTCTAATCTGCCCCCCACAGGGATAGGAGGAGGTGGCCATTCAGCCCCTCTAATCTGCCCCACAGGGATAGGAGGATGTGGCCATTCAGCCGCTCTAATCTGCCCCATGGGGATAGGAGGAGGTGGGCCATTCAGCCCCTCTAATCTGCCCCCCATAGGGATAGGAGGAGGTGGCCATTCAGCCCCTCTAATCTGTCTCCCACAGGCATAGGAGGAGGTGGCCATTCAGCCCCTCTAATCTGCCCCCCACAGAGATAGGAGGATGTGGCCATTCAGCCCCTCTAATCTGCCCCATGGGGATAGGAGGAGGAGGGCCATTCAGCCCCTCTAATCTGTCCCACACAGGGATAGGAGGATGTGGCCATTCAGCCCCTCTAATCTGCCCCATGGGGATAGGAGGAGGAGGGCCATTCAGCCCCTCTAATCTGCCCCACCCACAGGGATAGGAGGAGGTGGCCATTCAGCCCCTCTAATCTGCCCACCACAGGGATAGGAGGAGGTGGTCATTCAGCCCCTCTAATCTGCCCCACAGGGATAGGAGGAGGTGGCCATTCAGCCCCTCTAATCTGCCCCACAGGGATAGGAGGAGGTGGCCATTCAGCCCCTCTAATCTGCCCCACACAGGGATAGGAGGATGTGGCCATTCAGCCCCTCTAATCTGCCCCACAGGGATAGGAAGAGGAGGGCCATTCAGCCCCTCTAATCTGCCCCACAGGGACAGGGGAGGCCATTCTGCCCCTCTAATCTGCCCCACAGGGACAGGGGGAGGCCATTCAGCCCCTCTAATCTGCCCACCACAGGGATAGGAGGAGGTGGCCATTCAGCCCCTCTAATCTGCCCACCACAGGGATAGGAGGAGGTGGCCATTCAGCCCATCTAATCTGCCCCACAGGGATGGGAGGAGGTGGCCATTCAGCCCATCTAATCTGCCCCACAGGGATGGGAGGAGGTAGCCATTCAGCCCCTCTAATCTGTCCCCCACAGGGATAGGAGGATGAGGCCATTCAGCCCCTCTAATCTGCCCCACAGGGATAGGAGGAGGTGGCCATTCAGCCCCTCTAATCTGCCCCACAGGGATAGGAGGAGGTGGTCATTCAGCCCCTCTAATCTGCCCCACAGGGATAGGAGTAGGTGGCCATTCAGCCCATCTAATCTGCCCCACAGGGATGGGAGGAGGTGGCCATTCAGCCCCTCTAATCTGCCCACCACAGGGATACGAGGTGGTGCTCATTCAGCCCCTCTAATCTGCCTCCCACAGGGATAGGAGGCCATTCAGCCCCTCTAATCTGTCCCCCATAGGGATAGGAGGAGGTGGCCATTTAGCCCCTCTAATCTGACCCCCACAGGGATCGGAGGAGGTGGCCATTCAGCCCCTCTAATCTGCCCCATAGTGATAGGAGGAGCGCCATTCAGCCCCTCTAATCTGCCCCACAGGGATAGGAGGCCATTAAGCCCCTCTAATCTGCCCCACCCACAGGGATAGGAGGCGGAGGCCATTCAGCCCCTCTAATCTGCCCCATAGGGATAGGAGGAGGGCCATTCAGCCCCTCTAATCTGCCCCACAGGGACAGGGGAGGCCATTCAGCCCCTCTAATCTGCCCCACAGGGATAGGAGTAGGTGGCCATTCAGCCCATCTAATCTGCCCCACAGGGATGGGAGGAGGTGGCCATTCAGCCCCTCTAATCTGCCCACCACAGGGATACGAGGTGGTGCTCATTCAGCCCCTCTAATCTGCCTCCCACAGGGATAGTAGGAGGTGGCCATTCAGCCCCTCTAATCTGCCCACCACAGGGATAGTAGGAGGTGGCCATTCAGCCCCTCTAATCTGCCCCCACAGGGATAGTAGGAGGTGGCCATTCAGCCCCTCTAATCTGCCCACCACAGGGATACGAGGAGGTGCTCATTCAGCCCCTCTAATCTGCCTCCCACAGGGATAGGTGGCCATTCAGCCCCTCTAAACTGCCCCACAGGGATAGGAGGAGGTGGATATTCAGCCCCTCAGGGATAGGAGGCCATTAAGCCCCTCTAATCTGCCCCACCCACAGGGATAGGAGGCGGAGGCCATTCAGCCCCTCTAATCTGCCCCATAGGGATAGGAGGAGGGCCATTCAGCCCCTCTAATCTGCCCCACAGGGACAGGGGAGGCCATTCAGCCCCTCTAATCTGCCCCATGGGGATAGGAGGAGGGCCATTCAGCCCCTCTAATCTGCCCCCCACAGGAATAGGAGGAGGAGGCCATTCAGCCCCTCTAATCTGCCCCATAGTGATAGGAGGAGGGCCATTCAGCCCCTCTAATCTGCCCCACGGGGATAGGAGGAGGTGGCCATTCAGCCCCTCTAATCTGCCCTACAGGGATAGGAGGAGGGCCATTCAGCCCCTCTAATCTGCCCCATATGGTAGGAGGAGGTGGCCATTCAGCCCCTCTAATCTGCCCCCCACAGGGATAGGAGGAGGTGGCCATTCAGCCCCTCTAATCTGCCCCCCACAGGGATAGGAGGAGGGCCACTCAGCCCCTCTAATCTGCCCACCACAGGGATAGGAGGAGGTGGCCATTCAGCCCCTCTAATCTGCCCCACAGGGATAGGAGGAGGTGGCCATTCAGCCCCTCTAATCTGCCCCACAGGGATAGGAGTAGGTGGCCATTCAGCCCCTCTAATCTGCCCCACAGGGATAGGAGGAGGTGGCCATTCAGCCCTTCTAATCTGTCCCACAGGGATAGGAGGAGGTGGCCATTCAGCCCTTCTAATCTGTCCCACCCACAGGGATAGGAGGAGGAGGCCATTCAGCCCCTCTAATCTGCCCCACAGGGATAGGAGGAGGGCCATTCAGCCCCTCTAATCTGCCCCACAGGGATAGGAGGAGGTGGCCTTTCAGCCCCCTAATCTGCCCCACAGGGATAGGAGGAGGTGGCCATTCAGCCCTTCTAATCTGCCCCACAGGGACAGGGGGAGGCCATTCAGCCCCTCTAATCTGCCCCACAGGGATAGGAGGAGGTGGCCATTCAGCCCCTCTAATCTGCCCACCACAGGGATAGGAGGAGGTGGCCATTCAGCCCCTCTAATCTGCCCACCACAGGGATAGGAGGATGTGGCCATTCAGCCCATCTAATCTGCCACACAGGGATAGGAGGAGGTGGCCATTCAGCCCCTCTAATCTGCCCACCACAGGGATAGGAGGAGGAGGCCATTCAGCCCCTCTAATCTGCCCCACAGGGATAGGAGGAGGTGGCCATTCAGCCCCTCTAAACTACCTCCCACAGGGATAGGAGGCCATTCAGCCCCTCTAAACTGCCCCACAGGGATAGAAGGAGGTGGCCATTCAGCCCCTATAATCTGTCCCACCACAGGGATAGGAGGCCATTCAGCCCCTCTAATCTGTCTCCCACAGGGATAGGAAGAGGTGGCCATTTAGCCCCTCTAATCTGACCCCCACAGGGATCGGAGGAGGTGGCCAATGAGCCCCTCTAATCTGCCCCACAGGGATAGGAGGCCATTAAGCCCCTCTAATCTGCCCCACCCACAGGGATAGGAGGCGGAGGCCATTCAGCCCCTCTAATCTGCCCCATAGTGATAGGAGGAGGGCCATTCAGCCCCTCTAATCTGCCCCACGGGGATAGGAGGAGGTGGCCATTCAGCCCCTCTAATCTGCCCTACAGGGATAGGAGGAGGGCCATTCAGCCCCTCTAATCTGCCCCATAGGGTTAGGAGGAGGTGGCCATTCAGCCCCTCTAATCTGCCCCCCACAGGGATAGGAGGAGGTGGCCATTCAGCCGCTCTAATCTGCCCCCCACAGGGATAGGAGGAGGTGGCCATTCAGCCCCTCTAATCTGCCCACCACAGGGATAGGAGGAGGTGGCCATTCAGCCCCTCTAATCTGCCCCACAGGGATAGGAGGAGGTGGCCATTCAGCCCCTCTAATATGCCCCACAGGGATAGGAGGAGGTGGCCATTCAGTCCCTCTAATCTGTCTCCCACAGGGATAGGAGGAGGAGGGTCATTCAGCCCCTCTAATCTGCCCCACACGGATCGGAGGAGGTGGCCATTCAGCCCCTCTAATCAGTCCCACCCACAGGGATAGGAGGAGGAGGCAATTCGGCCCCTCTACTCTGTCCCCATAGGGATAGGAGGAGGTGGCCATTCAGCCCCTCTAAACTGCCCCACAGGGATAGTAGGAGGTGGCCATTCAGCCCCTCTAATCTGCCCCCACAGGGATAGTAGGAGGTGGCCATTCAGCCCCTCTAATCTGCCCACCACAGGGATACGAGGAGGTGCTCATTCAGCCCCTCTAATCTGCCTCCCACAGGGATAGGTGGCCATTCAGCCCCTCTAAACTGCCCCACAGGGATAGGAGGAGGTGGATATTCAGCCCCTCAGGGATAGGAGGCCATTAAGCCCCTCTAATCTGCCCCACCCACAGGGATAGGAGGCGGAGGCCATTCAGCCCCTCTAATCTGCCCCATAGGGATAGGAGGAGGGCCATTCAGCCCCTCTAATCTGCCCCACAGGGACAGGGGAGGCCATTCAGCCCCTCTAATCTGCCCCATGGGGATAGGAGGAGGGCCATTCAGCCCCTCTAATCTGCCCCCCACAGGAATAGGAGGAGGAGGCCATTCAGCCCCTCTAATCTGCCCCATAGTGATAGGAGGAGGGCCATTCAGCCCCTCTAATCTGCCCCACGGGGATAGGAGGAGGTGGCCATTCAGCCCCTCTAATCTGCCCTACAGGGATAGGAGGAGGGCCATTCAGCCCCTCTAATCTGCCCCATATGGTAGGAGGAGGTGGCCATTCAGCCCCTCTAATCTGCCCCCCACAGGGATAGGAGGAGGTGGCCATTCAGCCCCTCTAATCTGCCCCCCACAGGGATAGGAGGAGGGCCACTCAGCCCCTCTAATCTGCCCACCACAGGGATAGGAGGAGGTGGCCATTCAGCCCCTCTAATCTGCCCCACAGGGATAGGAGGAGGTGGCCATTCAGCCCCTCTAATCTGCCCCACAGGGATAGGAGTAGGTGGCCATTCAGCCCCTCTAATCTGCCCCACAGGGATAGGAGGAGGTGGCCATTCAGCCCTTCTAATCTGTCCCACAGGGATAGGAGGAGGTGGCCATTCAGCCCTTCTAATCTGTCCCACCCACAGGGATAGGAGGAGGAGGCCATTCAGCCCCTCTAATCTGCCCCACAGGGATAGGAGGAGGGCCATTCAGCCCCTCTAATCTGCCCCACAGGGATAGGAGGAGGTGGCCTTTCAGCCCCCTAATCTGCCCCACAGGGATAGGAGGAGGTGGCCATTCAGCCCTTCTAATCTGCCCCACAGGGACAGGGGGAGGCCATTCAGCCCCTCTAATCTGCCCCACAGGGATAGGAGGAGGTGGCCATTCAGCCCCTCTAATCTGCCCACCACAGGGATAGGAGGAGGTGGCCATTCAGCCCCTCTAATCTGCCCACCACAGGGATAGGAGGATGTGGCCATTCAGCCCATCTAATCTGCCACACAGGGATAGGAGGAGGTGGCCATTCAGCCCCTCTAATCTGCCCACCACAGGGATAGGAGGAGGAGGCCATTCAGCCCCTCTAATCTGCCCCACAGGGATAGGAGGAGGTGGCCATTCAGCCCCTCTAAACTACCTCCCACAGGGATAGGAGGCCATTCAGCCCCTCTAAACTGCCCCACAGGGATAGAAGGAGGTGGCCATTCAGCCCCTATAATCTGTCCCACCACAGGGATAGGAGGCCATTCAGCCCCTCTAATCTGTCTCCCACAGGGATAGGAAGAGGTGGCCATTTAGCCCCTCTAATCTGACCCCCACAGGGATCGGAGGAGGTGGCCAATGAGCCCCTCTAATCTGCCCCACAGGGATAGGAGGCCATTAAGCCCCTCTAATCTGCCCCACCCACAGGGATAGGAGGCGGAGGCCATTCAGCCCCTCTAATCTGCCCCATAGTGATAGGAGGAGGGCCATTCAGCCCCTCTAATCTGCCCCACGGGGATAGGAGGAGGTGGCCATTCAGCCCCTCTAATCTGCCCTACAGGGATAGGAGGAGGGCCATTCAGCCCCTCTAATCTGCCCCATAGGGTTAGGAGGAGGTGGCCATTCAGCCCCTCTAATCTGCCCCCCACAGGGATAGGAGGAGGTGGCCATTCAGCCGCTCTAATCTGCCCCCCACAGGGATAGGAGGAGGTGGCCATTCAGCCCCTCTAATCTGCCCACCACAGGGATAGGAGGAGGTGGCCATTCAGCCCCTCTAATCTGCCCCACAGGGATAGGAGGAGGTGGCCATTCAGCCCCTCTAATATGCCCCACAGGGATAGGAGGAGGTGGCCATTCAGTCCCTCTAATCTGTCTCCCACAGGGATAGGAGGAGGAGGGTCATTCAGCCCCTCTAATCTGCCCCACACGGATCGGAGGAGGTGGCCATTCAGCCCCTCTAATCAGTCCCACCCACAGGGATAGGAGGAGGAGGCAATTCGGCCCCTCTACTCTGTCCCCATAGGGATAGGAGGAGGTGGCCATTCAGCCCCTCTAAACTGCCCCACAGGGATAGGAGGAGGTGGCCATTCAGCCCCTCTAATCTGCCCCACAGGGATAGGAGGAGGTAGCCATTCAGCCCCTCTAATCTGCCCCCCACAGGGATAGGAGGCCATTCAGCCCCTCTAATCTGCCCCACAGGGACAGGGGAGGGCCATTCAGCCCCTCTAATCTGCCCCACAGGGATAGGAGGAGGTGGCCATTCAGCCCCTCTAATCTGCCCCACAGTGATAGGAGGAGGGCCATTCAGCCCCTCTAATCTGCCCCACAGGGACATGGGGAGGCTATTCAGCCCCTCTAATCTGCCCACCACAGGGATAGGAGGAGGTGGCCATTCAGCCCCTCTAATCTGCCACACAGGGATAGGGGAGGGCCATTCAGCCCCTCTACTCTGCCCCACAGGAACAGGAGGAGGGCCATTCAGCCCCTCAAGCCTGTTACACAGGAACATCTCGGTCCTAAATGGCTTACCCCTTATCCTTAGACTGTGACCCCTGGTTCTGGACTTCCCAGAAGCAGGGAGGTCTTACTGCAGTTGTACAGGGCCTTGGTGAGGCCACACCTGGAGTATTGTGTACAGTTTTGGTCTCCTAACCTGAGGAAGGACATTCTTGCTATTGAGGGAGTGCAGCGAAGGTTCACCAGACTGATTCCCGGGATGGCGGGACTGACATATGAGGAGAGACTGGATCGACTGGGCCTGTATTCACTGGAGTTCAGAAGGATGAGAGGGGATCTCATAGAAACATATAAAATTCTGACGGGGTTAGACAGGTTAGATGCAGGAAGAATGTTCCCAATGTTGGGGAAGTCCAGAACCAGGGGACACAGTCTAAGGATAAGGGGTAAGCCATTTAGGACCGAGATGAGGAGAAACTTCTTCACCCAGAGAGTGGTGAACCTGTGGAATTCTCTACCACAGAAAGTAGTTGAGGCCAGTTCATTGGATATATTCAAAAGGGAGTTAGATGTGGCCCTTACAGCTAAAGGGATCAAGGGGTATGGAGAGAAAGCAGGAAAGGGGTACTGAGGGAATGATCAGCCATGATCTTATTGAATGGCGGTGCAGGCTCGAAGGGCCGAATAGCCGACTCCTGCACCTATTTTCTACGTATTTCTGACCCTTTAAGGACCCAGACTCACATCCTGGCAATCGTTAGCAATCACTGGGAAAAGATCCGGAGGAGAATTGTCGGGATTTTCAGCACTCTGCCTGAAAGGGTGGTGGAACGTGATCCCATCGCTGAGTTTGGAGAGTATTCTGTGACCACTGCTCACCGTGTGGTCACCTCTCCATTGGGGAGGGCCAAACACAGATTGGGAGGGCACTGTGACCAACATCTCCCTTCAGTCCCTCACCGTGACCCTGGGAGGGAGAGAGAGAGGGAGGGGAGGGGAGGGGGAGAGAGAGAGAGAGGGGGAGAGAGAGAGAGAGGGGGAGAGAGAGGGGGAGAGAAGGGAGAGAGGGAGGGGGAGAGGTAGAGAGGGAGAGAAGGGAGAGAGGGAGGGAGGGAGGGAGAGAGGGAGGGGGAGAGAGAGAGAGAGGGGGAGAGAGAGAGAGAGAGAGAGAGAGGGAGGGAGAGAGAGAGAGAGGGAGAGAAGGGAGAGAGGGAGGGAGGGAGGGAGAGAGGGAGAGAGGGAGGGGGAGAGGGAGGGGAGGGGAAGAGAGAGAGAGGGTGAGAGGGAGGGGAGGGGGGAGGGGAGGGGAGAGAGAGGGGGAGAGAAGGGAGAGAGGGAGTGAGGGAGGGAGAGAGGGAGGGAGGGAGGGAGGGAGGGAGGGGGAGAGGGAGGGGAGGGGGAGAGAGAGGGGGAGAGGAGGGAGGGAGCGAGGGAGAGAGGGAGGGAGGGAGGGAGGGGAAGAGGGAGGGGAGGGGGAGAGAGAGAGAGGGTGAGAGGGGGAGAGAGAGGGGGAGAGAAGGGAGAGAGGGAGGAGGGGGAGAGGGAGGGGAGGGAGAGAGGGAGGGAGGGGGAGAGGGAGGGGAGGGGGAGAGAGAGAGAGGGTGAGAGGGAGGGGAGGGGGGAGGGGAGGGGGAGAGAGAGGGGGAGAGAAGGGAGAGAGGGAGGGAGGGGGAGAGGGAGGGGAGGGAGAGAGGGAGGGAGGGGGAGAGGGAGGGGAGGGGGAGAGAGAGAGAGGGTGAGAGGGAGGGGAGGGGGGAGGGGAGGGGGAGAGAGAGGGGGAGAGAAGGGAGAGAGGGAGGGAGAGAGGGAGGGAGGGAGGGAGGGAGGGAGGGAGGGAGGGGGAGAGGGAGGGGAGGGGGAGAGAGAGGGGGAGAGGAGGGAGGGAGCGAGGGAGAGAGGGAGGAGGGAGGGAGGGGAAGAGGGAGGGGAGGGGAGAGAGAGAGAGGTGAGAGGGGGAGAGAGAGGGGGAGAGAAGGGAGAGAGGGAGGGAGGGGGAGAGGGAGGGGAGGGAGAGAGGGAGGGGAGGGGGAGAGGGAGGGGAGGGGGAGATAGAGAGAGGGTGAGAGGAGGGGAGGGGGAGGGGAGGGGGAGATAGAGGGGGAGAGAAGGGAGAGAGGGAGGGAGGGAGGGAGAGAGGGAGGGAGGGAGGGGGAGAGGGAGGGGAGGGGGAGAGAGAGGGGGAGAGAAGGGAGGGAGGGAGGGAGGGAGAGGGAGAGGGAGGGGAGGGGGAGAGAGAGAGGGTGAGAGGGGGAGAGAGGGGAGAGAGGGGAGAGAGGGAGGGAGGGGGAGAGGGAGGGGAGGGAGAGAGGGAGGGAGGGGAGAGGGAAGGGAGGGGGAGAGAGAGAGAGGGTGAGAGGGAGGGGAGGGGGAGAGAAGGGGGAGAGGGAGAACCT
>NW_027251488.1:0-45325 GCF_044704955.1 Pristiophorus japonicus
GACCGAGTCACCGATCGAACGACCAAGTCTCCGACCGACCGAATCTTTGACCGACCGAGTCTCCGACCGACCGAGTCTCCGATCGACCGACCGAGTCTCCCACTGAGTCTCAGATCGACCGACCGAGTCTCCGACCGACCGACCGAAACTCCGACCGACCGAACCTTCGACCGACCGACCGAGTCACCGACCGACCGAGTCTCCGACCGACCGAGTCTCCGACCGACCGACCGAGCCTCCGACCGACCGAGTCTCCGACCGACCGACTGAACCTCCGACTGACCGAATCTCTGACCGAGCCACCGACCAACTGAATCTCCAAATGACCGAGTCACCGACCGACCGAGTCTCCGACCGAGTTTCCAATCGACTGAACCGAGTCTCCGACCGACCGAGTCTCCAACCGACCGAGTCTCCGACCGACCGAGTCTACAACCGACCGATTCTCCGACCGACCGAGCCACCGACCGAGTCTACAACCGACCGATTCTCCGACTGACCGAGTCTCCGACCGAGTCTTCGACCGACCGAGTCTTCGACCGACCGAATCTCCGACCGACCGAGCCACCGACCGAGTCTCAAACCGACCGATTCTCTGACCGACCGAGCCTCCAACCGACCAACCGAGTCTCTGACCGACCGACCGAACCTCCGACCGACCGAATCTCTGACCGATCGAGTCTCCGACCGACCGAGCTTCCGACCGACCAAGTCTCCGATCGACCGACCGAGTCTCCGACCGACCGAGCCTCCGACCGACCGACCGAGTCTCCGACCGACCGAGCCTCCGACCGATCGACTGAATCTCCGACCGACCGAGTCTCCGACCGACCGAATCTCCGACCGACCGAGCCTCCGACCGACCGAGTCTCCGACCGACCGAATCTCCGACCGACCGAATCTCCGACTGACCGAGTCTCTGACCGACCGTCCGAGTCTCCGACCGACCGAGCCTCCGACCGACTGACCGAGTCTCCGACCGACCGAGTCTCCGACTGACCGACCGAATCTCCGACCGACCGAGTCTTCGACCGACCAAATCTCCGACCGACCGAGCCACCGACCGAGTCTCCAACCGACCGATTCTCCGACCGACCGAGCCTCCAACCGACCAACCGAGTCTCCGACCGACCGAACCTCCGACCGACCGAACCTCCGACCGACCGAACCTCCGACCGACCGAATCTCTGACCGACCGAATCTCCGACCGAGCCACAGACCGACCGACCGAGTCACCAACCGACCGATTCTCCGACCGACCGAGCCTCGAACCGACCAACCGCGTCTCCGACCGACTGAACCTCCGACCGACCGAACCTCCGACCGACCGAATCTCCGACCGAATCTCCGACCGACCGAATCTCCGACCGACTGAATCTCTGACCGACCGAATCTCCGACCGACCGAATCTCCGACCGACCGAATCTCCGACCGACCGAATCTCCGACCGACCGAATCTCCGACCGACCGAATCTCCGACCGACCGCATCTCCGACCGACTGAATCTCTGACCGACCGAGTCTCCAACCGACCGAATCTCCGACCAACCGAGCCACCGACCGACCGAGCCTCCGAACGAACGAGTCTCCGACCGACCGACTGAGTCTCCGACCGGACCGAGTCACCGACTGACTGACCGAGTCTCTGACCAACCGAATCGCCGACCGACCGAATCTCCTACCGACCGACTGAATCTCCGGCCGACCGAGTCTCCGACCGACCGACCGAGTCTCCGACCGACCGCGTCTCCGACCGACCGAGTCTCCGACCGACCGAGTCTCCGACCGGCCGAATCGCCGACCGACCGAATCTCCGACCGACCGAATGAATCTCCGACCGACCGAGTCTCCGATCGACTGAATCTCTGACTGACCGAATCTCCGACCGACCGAACCACCGACCGACTGATTCTCTGAACGACTGAGTCTCCGACCAACCGAGCGAATCTCCGACCGACCGAGTCACCGACCGACCGACCGAACCTCCGACCGACCGAACCTCCGACCGACCGAATCTCTGACCGACCGACTCTCCAACCGACCGAATCTCCGCCCGACCGAATCGGCGACCGACCGAGTCTCTGACCGACCGACCGAGTCTCCGACCGACCGAGCCTCCGACCGACTGACGGAGCCTCCGACCGACCGGCCGAATCTCCGACCGACCGAGTCTCCGACTGACCGAGTCTCCGACCGACCGAGCCTCCGACCAACCGACCGAGTCTCCGACCGGCCAAATCGCTGACCGACCGAATCTCTGACCGACCGCATGAATCTCCGATCGACTGAATCTCTGACTGACCGAATCTCCGACCGACCGAGCCACCGACCGATTCTCCGACCGACTGAGTCTCCGACCGACCGAGCGAATCTCCGACCGACCGAGTCTCCGACCGACCGACCGAACCTCCGACCGACCGAATTTCTGACCGACAGAGTCTCCAACCGACCGAATCTCCGACCGTCCGAATCGGCGACCGACCGAATCTCCGACCGACCGAGCTACCGACCGACCGAGCCTCTGAACGAACGAGTCACCGTCCGACCGACCGAGTCTCCGACCGACCGAGTCTCCGACCGACCGAGTCTCCGACTGACCGACCGAGTCTCCGACCGACCGACTGAATCTCCGACCGACCGAGTCTCCGACCAACCGACCGAATCTCCGACCGAGTCTCCGATCGACCGACCGAGTCCCCGACCGATCGACCGAGTCTCCGACCGACCGAGTCTCCGACCAACCGAGCCTCCGACCGACCGAGTCTCCAATCGACCAAGCCTCCAACCGACCGACCGATTATCCGACCGACCGAGTTTCTGATCGACCGAGTCTTTGACCGACCGAATCTCCGACCGACCGAGTCTCCGACCGACTGAATCTCTGACCGACCGAGCCACCGACTGACCGACCGAGCCTCCGACCGACCGAGTCTCCGACCGACCGAGTCTCCGACCGACTGAATCTCGGACCGACCGAGCCACCGGCTGACCGACTGAGCCTCCGACTAATCGAGCCTCCGACCGACCGAACAAGTCTCCAACCGACCGAGTCTCTGACCGACCGACCCAGTCTCCGACCGACCGAGTCTCTGATCGACCGAGTCTCCGACCGACCGAGTCACCGATCGAACGACCAAGTCTCCGACCGACCGAATCTTTGACCGACCGAGTCTCCGACCGACCGAGTCTCCGATCGACCGACCGAGTCTCCCACTGAGTCTCAGATCGACCGACCGAGTCTCCGACCGACCGACCGAAACTCCGACCGACCGAACCTTCGACCGACCGACCGAGTCACCGACCGACCGAGTCTCCGACCGACCGAGTCTCCGACCGACCGACCGAGCCTCCGACCGACCGAGTCTCCGACCGACCGACTGAACCTCCGACTGACCGAATCTCTGACCGAGCCACCGACCAACTGAATCTCCAAATGACCGAGTCACCGACCGACCGAGTCTCCGACCGAGTTTCCAATCGACTGACCGAGTCTCCGACCGACCGAGTCTCCAACCGACCGAGTCTCCGACCGACCGAGTCTACAACCGACCGATTCTCCGACCGACCGAGCCACCGACCGAGTCTACAACCGACCGATTCTCCGACTGACCGAGTCTCCGACCGAGTCTTCGACCGACCGAGTCTTCGACCGACCGAATCTCCGACCGACCGAGCCACCGACCGAGTCTCAAACCGACCGATTCTCTGACCGACCGAGCCTCCAACCGACCAACCGAGTCTCTGACCGACCGACCGAACCTCCGACCGACCGAATCTCTGACCGATCGAGTCTCCGACCGACCGAGCTTCCGACCGACCGAGTCTCCGATCGACCGACCGAGTCTCCGACCGACCGAGCCTCCGACCGACCG
Organism: Pristiophorus japonicus; assembly: GCF_044704955.1. NCBI lineage: Eukaryota > Metazoa > Chordata > Chondrichthyes > Pristiophoridae > Pristiophorus > Pristiophorus japonicus. The sequence continues at coordinate 3,872 of NW_027251488.1, forward strand.
ACCGAGTCTCCGACCGACCGAGCCTCCGACCGATCGACTGAATCTCCGACCGACCGAGTCTCCGACCGACCGAATCTCCGACCGACCGAGCCTCCGACCGACCGAGTCTCCGACCGACCGAATCTCCGACCGACCGAATCTCCGACTGACCGAGTCTCTGACCGACCGTCCGAGTCTCCGACCGACCGAGCCTCCGACCGACTGACCGAGTCTCCGACCGACCGAGTCTCCGACTGACCGACCGAATCTCCGACCGACCGAGTCTTCGACCGACCAAATCTCCGACCGACCGAGCCACCGACCGAGTCTCCAACCGACCGATTCTCCGACCGACCGAGCCTCCAACCGACCAACCGAGTCTCCGACCGACCGAACCTCCGACCGACCGAACCTCCGACCGACCGAACCTCCGACCGACCGAATCTCTGACCGACCGAATCTCCGACCGAGCCACAGACCGACCGACCGAGTCACCAACCGACCGATTCTCCGACCGACCGAGCCTCGAACCGACCAACCGCGTCTCCGACCGACCGAACCTCCGACCGACCGAACCTCCGACCGACCGAATCTCTGACCGACCGAATCTCCGACCGACCGAATCTCCGACCGACCGAATCTCCGACCGACCGAATCTCCGACCGACCGAATCTCCGACCGACCGAATCTCCGACCGACCGAATCTCCGACCGACCGAATCTCCGACCGACCGCATCTCCGACCGACTGAATCTCTGACCGACCGAGTCTCCAACCGACCGAATCTCCGACCAACCGAGCCACCGACCGACCGAGCCTCCGAACGAACGAGTCTCCGACCGACCGACTGAGTCTCCGACCGGACCGAGTCACCGACTGACTGACCGAGTCTCTGACCAACCGAATCGCCGACCGACCGAATCTCCTACCGACCGACTGAATCTCCGGCCGACCGAGTCTCCGACCGACCGACCGAGTCTCCGACCGACCGCGTCTCCGACCGACCGAGTCTCCGACCGACCGAGTCTCCGATCGAACGACCGAGTCTCCGACCGACCGAATCTCCGACCGACCGAGTCTCCGACCGACCGACCGAATCTCCGACCGACCGAGTCTTCGACCGACCAAATCTCCGACCGACCGAGCCACCGACCGAGTCTCCAACCGACCGATTCTCCGACCGACCGAGCCTCCAACCGACCAACCGAGTCTCCGACCGACCGAACCTCCGACCGACCGAACCTCCGACCGACCGAACCTCCGACCGACCGAATCTCTGACCGACCGAATCTCCGACCGAGCCACAGACCGACCGACCGAGTCTCCAACCGACCGATTCTCCGACCGACCGAGCCTCGAACCGACCAACCGAGTCTCCGACCGACCGAACCTCCGACCGACCGAACCTCCGACCGACCGAATCTCCGACCGACCGAATCTCCGACCGACCGAATCTCCGACCGACCGAATCTCCGACCGACCGAATCTCCGACCGACCGAATCTCCGACCGACCGAATCTCCGACCGACCGAATCTCCGACCGACCGAATCTCCGACCGACCGCATCTCCGACCGACTGAATCTCTGACCGACCGAGTCTCCGACCGACCGAATCTCCGACCAACCGAGCCACCGACCGACCGAGCCTCCGAACGAACGAGTCTCCGACCGACCGACTGAGTCTCCGACCGACCGAGTCACCGACTGACTGACCGAGTCTCTGACCAACCGAATCGCCGACCGACCGAATCTCCTACCGACCGACTGAATCTCCGGCCGACCGAGTCTCCGATCGACTGAATCTCTGACTGACCGAATCTCCGACCGACCGAACCACCGACCGACTGATTCTCTGAACGACTGAGTCTCCGACCAACCGAGCGAATCTCCGACCGACCGAGTCACCGACCGACCGACCGAACCTCCGACCGACCGAACCTCCGACCGACCGAATCTCTGACCGACCGACTCTCCAACCGACCGAATCTCCGCCCGACCGAATCGGCGACCGACCGAGTCTCTGACCGACCGACCGAGTCTCCGACCGACCGAGCCTCCGACCGACTGACGGAGCCTCCGACCGACCGGCCGAATCTCCGACCGACCGAGTCTCCGACTGACCGAGTCTCCGACCGACCGAGCCTCCGACCAACCGACCGAGTCTCCGACCGGCCAAATCGCTGACCGACCGAATCTCTGACCGACCGCATGAATCTCCGATCGACTGAATCTCTGACTGACCGAATCTCCGACCGACCGAGCCACCGACCGATTCTCCGACCGACTGAGTCTCCGACCGACCGAGCGAATCTCCGACCGACCGAGTCTCCGACCGACCGACCGAACCTCCGACCGACCGAATTTCTGACCGACAGAGTCTCCAACCGACCGAATCTCCGACCGTCCGAATCGGCGACCGACCGAATCTCCGACCGACCGAGCTACCGACCGACCGAGCCTCTGAACGAACGAGTCACCGTCCGACCGACCGAGTCTCCGACCGACCGAGTCTCCGACCGACCGAGTCTCCGACTGACCGACCGAGTCTCCGACCGACCGACTGAATCTCCGACCGACCGAGTCTCCGACCAACCGACCGAATCTCCGACCGAGTCTCCGATCGACCGACCGAGTCCCCGACCGATCGACCGAGTCTCCGACCGACCGACCGAGTCTCCGACCGACCGAGCCTCCGACCGACCGAGTCTCCAATCGACCAAGCCTCCAACCGACCGACCGATTATCCGACCGACCGAGTTTCTGATCGACCGAGTCTTTGACCGACCGAATCTCCGACCGACCGAGTCTCCGACCGACTGAATCTCTGACCGACCGAGCCACCGACTGACCGACCGAGCCTCCGACCGACCGAGTCTCCGACCGACCGAGTCTCCGACCGACTGAATCTCGGACCGACCGAGCCACCGGCTGACCGACTGAGCCTCCGACTAATCGAGCCTCCGACCGACCGAACAAGTCTCCAACCGACCGAGTCTCTGACCGACCGACCCAGTCTCCGACCGACCGAGTCTCTGATCGACCGAGTCTCCGACCGACCGAGTCACCGATCGAACGACCAAGTCTCCGACCGACCGAATCTTTGACCGACCGAGTCTCCGACCGACCGAGTCTCCGATCGACCGACCGAGTCTCCCACTGAGTCTCAGATCGACCGACCGAGTCTCCGACCGACCGACCGAAACTCCGACCGACCGAACCTTCGACCGACCGACCGAGTCACCGACCGACCGAGTCTCCGACCGACCGAGTCTCCGACCGACCGACCGAGCCTCCGACCGACCGAGTCTCCGACCGACCGACTGAACCTCCGACTGACCGAATCTCTGACCGAGCCACCGACCAACTGAATCTCCAAATGACCGAGTCACCGACCGACCGAGTCTCCGACCGAGTTTCCAATCGACTGACCGAGTCTCCGACCGACCGAGTCTCCAACCGACCGAGTCTCCGACCGACCGAGTCTACAACCGACCGATTCTCCGACCGACCGAGCCACCGACCGAGTCTACAACCGACCGATTCTCCGACTGACCGAGTCTCCGACCGAGTCTTCGACCGACCGAGTCTTCGACCGACCGAATCTCCGACCGACCGAGCCACCGACCGAGTCTCAAACCGACCGATTCTCTGACCGACCGAGCCTCCAACCGACCAACCGAGTCTCTGACCGACCGACCGAACCTCCGACCGACCGAATCTCTGACCGATCGAGTCTCCGACCGACCGAGCTTCCGACCGACCGAGTCTCCGATCGACCGACCGAGTCTCCGACCGACCGAGCCTCCGACCGACCGACCGAGTCTCCGACCGACCGAGCCTCCGACCGATCGACTGAATCTCCGACCGACCGAGTCTCCGACCGACCGAATCTCCGACCGACCGAGCCTCCGACCGACCGAGTCTCCGACCGACCGAATCTCCGACCGACCGAATCTCCGACTGACCGAGTCTCTGACCGACCGTCCGAGTCTCCGACCGACCGAGCCTCCGACCGACTGACCGAGTCTCCGACCGACCGAGTCTCCGACTGACCGACCGAATCTCCGACCGACCGAGTCTTCGACCGACCAAATCTCCGACCGACCGAGCCACCGACCGAGTCTCCAACCGACCGATTCTCCGACCGACCGAGCCTCCAACCGACCAACCGAGTCTCCGACCGACCGAACCTCCGACCGACCGAACCTCCGACCGACCGAACCTCCGACCGACCGAATCTCTGACCGACCGAATCTCCGACCGAGCCACAGACCGACCGACCGAGTCACCAACCGACCGATTCTCCGACCGACCGAGCCTCGAACCGACCAACCGCGTCTCCGACCGACCGAACCTCCGACCGACCGAACCTCCGACCGACCGAATCTCTGACCGACCGAATCTCCGACCGACCGAATCTCCGACCGACCGAATCTCCGACCGACCGAATCTCCGACCGACCGAATCTCCGACCGACCGAATCTCCGACCGACCGAATCTCCGACCGACCGAATCTCCGACCGACCGCATCTCCGACCGACTGAATCTCTGACCGACCGAGTCTCCAACCGACCGAATCTCCGACCAACCGAGCCACCGACCGACCGAGCCTCCGAACGAACGAGTCTCCGACCGACCGACTGAGTCTCCGACCGGACCGAGTCACCGACTGACTGACCGAGTCTCTGACCAACCGAATCGCCGACCGACCGAATCTCCTACCGACCGACTGAATCTCCGGCCGACCGAGTCTCCGACCGACCGACCGAGTCTCCGACCGACCGCGTCTCCGACCGACCGAGTCTCCGACCGACCGAGTCTCCGATCGAACGACCGAGTCTCCGACCGACCGAATCTCCGACCGACCGAGTCTCCGACCGACCGACCGAATCTCCAACCGACCGAGTCTTCGACCGACCAAATCTCCGACCGACCGAGCCACCGACCGAGTCTCCAACCGACCGATTCTCCGACCGACCGAGCCTCCAACCGACCAACCGAGTCTCCGACCGACCGAACCTCCGACCGACCGAACCTCCGACCGACCGAATCTCTGACCGACCGAATCTCTGACCGACCGAATCTCCGACCGACCGAATCTCCGACCGACCGAATCTCCGACCGACCGAATCTCCGACCGACCGAATCTCCGACCGACCGCATCTCCGACCGACTGAATCTCTGACCGACCGAGTCTCCGACCGACCGAATCTCCGACCAACCGAGCCACCGACCGACCGAGCCTCCGAACGAACGAGTCTCCGACCGACCGACTGAGTCTCCGACCGACCGAGTCACCGACTGACTGACCGAGTCTCTGACCAACCGAATCGCCGACCGACCGAATCTCCTACCGACCGACTGAATCTCCGGCCGACCGAGTCTCCGACCGACCGACCGAGTCTCCGACCGACCGCGTCTCCGACCGACCGAGTCTCCGACCGACCGAGTCTCCGATCGAACGACCGAGTCTCCGACCGACCGAATCTCCGACCGACCGAGTCTCCGACCGACCGAGTCTCCAACCGACGGAGTCTCCGACGGACCGACCGAGTCTCCGATGGACCGAGTCTCCGACCGACCGACCGAGTCTCCGACCGACCGAGTCTCCGACGACCGACCGAGTCTCCAACCGACCGAGTCTCCAACCGACCGAGTCTCCGACGGACCGACCGGGTCTCCAACCGACCGAGTCTCCGACCGACCGAATCTCCGACCGACCGAGCCACCGACCTACCGAGTCTCCAACCTACCGATTCTGTAAACCGACCGAGCCTCCGACCGACCGAGTCTCCGACCAACCGACCGAACCTTCGACCGACCGAATCTCCGACCGATCGAGTCTCCAACCGACCGACTCTCCGACCGACCGAGTCTCTGACCGACCGACCGAGTCTCCGACCGACCGAGCCTCCGACCGACTGACCGAGCCTCCGAACGACCGAGTCTCCAACCAACCGAGCCTCCGATCGACCGAATCTCTGACCGACCGAGTCTCCGACCGACCGAGTCTCCGACCGGCCGAATCGCCGACCGACCGAATCTCCGACCGACCGAATGAATCTCCGACCGACCGAGTCTCCGATCGACTGAATCTCTGACTGACCGAATCTCCGACCGACCAAACCACCGACCGACTGATTCTCTGAACGACTGAGTCTCCGACCAACCGAGTGAATCTCCGACCGACCGAGTCACCGACCGACCGACCGAACCTCCGACCGACCGAACCTCCGACCGACCGAATCTCTGACCGACCGACTCTCCAACCGACCGAATCTCCGCCCGACCGAATCGGCGACCGACCGAGTCTCTGACCGACCGACCGAGTCTCCGACCGACCGAGCCTCCGACCGACTGACGGAGCCGCCGACCGACCGACCGAGTCACCGACCGACCGAGTCTCCGACCGACCGAGTCTCCGACCGACCGACCGAGCCTCCGACCGACCGAGTCTCCGACCGACCGACTGAACCTCCGACTGACCGAATCTCTGACCGAGCCACCGACCAACTGAATCTCCAAATGACCGAGTCACCGACCGACCGAGTCTCCGACCGAGTTTCCAATCGACTGACCGAGTCTCCGACCGACCGAGTCTCCAACCGACCGAGTCTCCGACCGACCGAGTCTACAACCGACCGATTCTCCGACCGACCGAGCCACCGACCGAGTCTACAACCGACCGATTCTCCGACTGACCGAATCTCCGACCGAGTCTTCGACCGACCGAGTCTTCGACCGACCGAATCTCCGACCGACCGAGCCACCGACCGAGTCTCAAACCGACCGATTCTCTGACCGACCGAGCCTCCAACCGACCAACCGAGTCTCTGACCGACCGACCGAACCTCCGACCGACCGAATCTCTGACCGATCGAGTCTCCGACCGACCGAGCTTCCGACCGACCGAGTCTCCGATCGACCGACCGAGTCTCCGACCGACCGAGCCTCCGACCGACCGACCGAGTCTCCGACCGACCGAGCCTCCGACCGATCGACTGAATCTCCGACCGACCGAGTCTCCGACCGACCGAATCTCCGACCGACCGAGCCTCCGACCGACCGAGTCTCCGACCGACCGAATCTCCGACCGACCGAATCTCCGACTGACCGAGTCTCTGACCGACCGTCCGAGTCTCCGACCGACCGAGCCTCCGACCGACTGACCGAGTCTCCGACCGACCGAGTCTCCGACTGACCGACCGAATCTCCGACCGACCGAGTCTTCGACCGACCAAATCTCCGACCGACCGAGCCACCGACCGAGTCTCCAACCGACCGATTCTCCGACCGACCGAGCCTCCAACCGACCAACCGAGTCTCCGACCGACCGAACCTCCGACCGACCGAACCTCCGACCGACCGAACCTCCGACCGACCGAATCTCTGACCGACCGAATCTCCGACCGAGCCACAGACCGACCGACCGAGTCACCAACCGACCGATTCTCCGACCGACCGAACCTCCGACCGACCGAATCTCCGACCGACCGAATCTCCGACCGACCGAATCTCCGACCGACCGAATCTCCGACCGACCGAATCTCCGACCGACCGAATCTCCGACCGACCGAATCTCCGACCGACCGAATCTCCGACCGACTGAATCTCTGACCGACCGAGTCTCCAACCGACCGAATCTCCGACCAACCGAGCCACCGACCGACCGAGCCTCCGAACGAACGAGTCTCCGACCGACCGACTGAGTCTCCGACCGGACCGAGTCACCGACTGACTGACCGAGTCTCTGACCAACCGAATCGCCGACCGACCGAATCTCCTACCGACCGACTGAATCTCCGGCCGACCGAGTCTCCGACCGACCGACCGAGTCTCCGACCGACCGCGTCTCCGACCGACCGAGTCTCCGACCGACCGAGTCTCCGATCGAACGACCGAGTCTCCGACCGACCGAATCTCCGACCGACCGAGTCTCCGACCGACCGACCGAATCTCCGACCGACCGAGTCTTCGACCGACCAAATCTCCGACCGACCGAGCCACCGACCGAGTCTCCAACCGACCGATTCTCCGACCGACCGAGCCTCCAACCGACCAACCGAGTCTCCGACCGACCGAACCTCCGACCGACCGAACCTCCGACCGACCGAACCTCCGACCGACCGAATCTCTGACCGACCGAATCTCCGACCGAGCCACAGACCGACCGACCGAGTCTCCAACCGACCGATTCTCCGACCGACCGAGCCTCGAACCGACCAACCGAGTCTCCGACCGACCGAACCTCCGACCGACCGAACCTCCGACCGACCGAATCTCCGACCGACCGAATCTCCGACCGACCGAATCTCCGACCGACCGAATCTCCGACCGACCGAATCTCCGACCGACCGAATCTCCGACCGACCGAATCTCCGACCGACCGAATCTCCGACCGACCGAATCTCCGACCGACCGAATCTCCGACCGACCGAATCTCCGACCGACCGCATCTCCGACCGACTGAATCTCTGACCGACCGAGTCTCCGACCGACCGAATCTCCGACCAACCGAGCCACCGACCGACCGAGCCTCCGAACGAACGAGTCTCCGACCGACCGACTGAGTCTCCGACCGACCGAGTCACCGACTGACTGACCGAGTCTCTGACCAACCGAATCGCCGACCGACCGAATCTCCTACCGACCGACTGAATCTCCGGCCGACCGAGTCTCCGACCGACCGACCGAGTCTCCGACCGACCGCGTCTCCGACCGACCGAGTCTCCGACCGACCGAGTCTCCGATCGAACGACCGAGTCTCCGACCGACCGAATCTCCGACCGACCGAGTCTCCGACCGACCGAGTCTCCAACCGACCGAGTCTCCGACGGACCGACCGAGTCTCCGATGGACCGAGTCTCCGACCGACCGACCGAGTCTCCGACCGACCGAGTCTCCGACGACCGACCGAGTCTCCAACCGACCGAGTCTCCAACCGACCGAGTCTCCGACGGACCGACCGGGTCTCCAACCGACCGAGTCTCCGACCGACCGAATCTCCGACCGACCGAGCCACCGACCTACCGAGTCTCCAACCTACCGATTCTGTAAACCGACCGAGCCTCCGACCGACCGAGTCTCCGACCAACCGACCGAACCTTCGACCGACCGAATCTCCGACCGATCGAGTCTCCAACCGACCGACTCTCCGACCGACCGAGTCTCTGACCGACCGACCGAGTCTCCGACCGACCGAGCCTCCGACCGACTGACCAAGCCTCCGAACGACCGAGTCTCCAACCAACCGAGCCTCCGATCGACCGAATCTCTGACCGACCGAGTCTCCGACCGACCGAGTCTCCGACCGGCCGAATCGCCGACCGACCGAATCTCCGACCGACCGAATGAATCTCCGACCGACCGAGTCTCCGATCGACTGAATCTCTGACTGACCGAATCTCCGACCGACCGAACCACCGACCGACTGATTCTCTGAACGACTGAGTCTCCGACCAACCGAGTGAATCTCCGACCGACCGAGTCACCGACCGACCGACCGAACCTCCGACCGACCGAACCTCCGACCGACCGAATCTCTGACCGACCGACTCTCCAACCGACCGAATCTCCGCCCGACCGAATCGGCGACCGACCGAGTCTCTGACCGACCGACCGAGTCTCCGACCGACCGAGCCTCCGACCGACTGACGGAGCCTCCGACCGACCGGCCGAATCTCCGACCGACCGAGTCTCCGACTGACCGAGTCTCCGACCGACCGAGCCTCCGACCAACCGACCGAGTCTCCGACCGGCCAAATCGCTGACCGACCGAATCTCTGACCGACCGCATGAATCTCCGATCGACTGAATCTCTGACTGACCGAATCTCCGACCGACCGAGCCACCGACCGATTCTCCGACCGACTGAGTCTCCGACCGACCGAGCGAATCTCCGACCGACCGAGTCTCCGACCGACCGACCGAACCTCCGACCGACCGAATTTCTGACCGACAGAGTCTCCAACCGACCGAATCTCCGACCGTCCGAATCGGCGACCGACCGAATCTCCGACCGACCGAGCTACCGACCGACCGAGCCTCTGAACGAACGAGTCACCGTCCGACCGACCGAGTCTCCGACCGACCGAGTCTCCGACCGACCGAGTCTCCGACTGACCGACCGAGTCTCCGACCGACCGACTGAATCTCCGACCGACCGAGTCTCCGACCAACCGACCGAATCTCCGACCGAGTCTCCGATCGACCGACCGAGTCCCCGACCGATCGACCGAGTCTCCGACCGACCGACCGAGTCTCCGACCGACCGAGCCTCCGACCGACCGAGTCTCCAATCGACCAAGCCTCCAACCGACCGACCGATTATCCGACCGACCGAGTTTCTGATCGACCGAGTCTTTGACCGACCGAATCTCCGACCGACCGAGTCTCCGACCGACTGAATCTCTGACCGACCGAGCCACCGACTGACCGACCGAGCCTCCGACCGACCGAGTCTCCGACCGACCGAGTCTCCGACCGACTGAATCTCCGACCGACCGAGCCACCGGCTGACCGACTGAGCCTCCGACTAATCGAGCCTCCGACCGACCGAACAAGTCTCCAACCGACCGAGTCTCTGACCGACCGACCCAGTCTCCGACCGACCGAGTCTCTGATCGACCGAGTCTCCGACCGACCGAGTCACCGATCGAACGACCAAGTCTCCGACCGACCGAATCTTTGACCGACCGAGTCTCCGACCGACCGAGTCTCCGATCGACCGACCGAGTCTCCCACTGAGTCTCAGATCGACCGACCGAGTCTCCGACCGACCGACCGAAACTCCGACCGACCGAACCTTCGACCGACCGACCGAGTCACCGACCGACCGAGTCTCCGACCGACCGAGTCTCCGACCGACCGACCGAGCCTCCGACCGACCGAGTCTCCGACCGACCGACTGAACCTCCGACTGACCGAATCTCTGACTGAGCCACCGACCAACTGAATCTCCAAATGACCGAGTCACCGACCGACCGAGTCTCCGATCGAGTTTCCAATCGACTGACCGAGTCTCCGACCGACCGAGTCTCCAACCGACCGAGTCTCCGACCGACCGAGTCTACAACCGACCGATTCTCCGACCGACCGAGCCACCGACCGAGTCTACAACCGACCGATTCTCCGCCTGACCGAGTCTCCGACCGAGTCTTCGACCGACCGAGTCTTCGACCGACCGAATCTCCGACCGACCGAGCCACCGACCGAGTCTCAAACCGACCGATTTTCTGACCGACCGAGCCTCCAACCGACCAACCGAGTCTCTGACCGACCGACCGAACCTCCGACCGACCGAATCTCTGACCGATCGAGTCTCCGACCGACCGAGCTTCCGACCGACCGAGTCTCCGATCGACCGACCGAGTCTCCGACCGACCGAGCCTCCGACCGACCGAACGAGTCTCCGACCGACCGAGCCTCCGACCGATCGACTGAATCTCCGACCGACCGAGTCTCCGACCGACCGAATCTCCGACCGACCGAGCCTCCGACCGACCGAGTCTCCGACCGACCGAATCTCCGACCGACCGAATCTCCGACTGACCGAGTCTCTGACCGACCGTCCGAGTCTCCGACCGACCGAGCCTCTGACCGACTGACCGAGCCTCCGACCGACCGAATCTCCGACCGACCGAGTCTCCGACCGACCGAGCCTCCGACCGACCGAGCCTCCGACCGACCGAGCCTTCGACCGACCGACCGAGTCTCCGACCGACCGAGCATCCGACTGACCGAGCCACCGACCGACCGAGTCTCCGACCGACCGAGTCTCCGACCGACCGAATCGGCGACCGATCAAATCTCCGACCGACCGACTGAATCTCCGATCGACCGAGTCTCTGATCGACTGAATCTCTGACCGACCGAATCGGCGACCGACCGAATCTCCGACCGTCCGAGCTACCGACCGACCGAGCCTCTGAACGAACGAGTCACCGTCCGACCGACCGAGTCTCCGACCGACCGAGTCTCCGACCGACCGAGTCTCCGACTGACCGACCGAGTCTCCGACCGACCGACTGAATCTCCGACCGACCGAGTCTCCGACCAACCGACCGAATCTCCGACCGAGTCTCCGATCGACCGACCGAGTCCCCGACCGATCGACCGAGTCTCCGACCGACCGAGTCTCCGACCGACCGAGCCTCCGACCGACCGAGTCTCCAATCGACCAAGCCTCCAACCGACCGACCGATTATCCGACCGACCGAGTTTCTGATCGACCGAGTCTTTGACCGACCGAATCTCCGACCGACCGAGTCTCCGACCGACTGAATCTCTGACCGACCGAGCCACCGACTGACCGACCGAGCCTCCGACCGACCGAGTCTCCGACCGACCGAGTCTCCGACCGACCGAGCCTCCGACCGACCGAGTCACCGACCGACCGAGTCTCCGACCGAGTTTCCAATCGACTGACCGAGTCTACAACCGACCGATTCTCCGACCGACCGAGCCACCGACCGAGTCTACAACCGACCGATTCTCCGACTGACCGAGTCTCCGACCGAGTCTTCGACCGACCGAGTCTTCGACCGACCGAATCTCCGACCGACCGAGCCACCGACCGAGTCTCAAACCGACCGATTCTCTGACCGACCGAGCCTCCAACCGACCAACCGAGTCTCTGACCGACCGACCGAACCTCCGACCGACCGAATCTCTGACCGATCGAGTCTCCGACCGACCGAGCTTCCGACCGACCGAGTCTCCGATCGACCGACCGAGTCTCCGACCGACCGAGCCTCCGACCGACCGAACGAGTCTCCGACCGACCGAGCCTCCGACCGATCGACTGAATCTCCGACCGACCGAGTCTCCGACCGACCGAATCTCCGACCGACCGAGCCTCCGACCGACCGAGTCTCCGACCGACCGAATCTCCGACCGACCGAATCTCCGACTGACCGAGTCTCTGACCGACCGTCCGAGTCTCCGACCGACCGAGCCTCCGACCGACTGACCGAGCCTCCGACCGACCGAATCTCCGACCGACCGAGTCTCCGACCGACCGAGCCTCCGACCGACCCAGCCTCCGACCGACCGAGCCTCCGACCGACCGACCGAGTCTCCGACCGACCGAGCATCCGACTGACCGAGCCACCGACCGACCGAGTCTCCGACCGACCGAGTCTCCGACCGACCGAATCGGCGACCGATCAAATCTCCGACCGACCGACTGAATCTCCGATCGACCGAGTCTCTGATCGACTGAATCTCTGACCGACCGAATCTCCGACCGACCGAGCCACCGACCGACTGATTCTCCGACCGACTGAGTCTCCGACCGACCGAGCTATTCTCCGACCGACCGAGTCTCCGACCAACCGAGCGAATCTCCGACCGACCGAGTCACCGACCGACCGACCGAACCTCCGACCGACCGAACCTCCGACCGACCGAATCTCTGACCGACCGACTCTCCAACCGACCGAATCTCCGCCCGACCGAATCGGCGACCGACCGAGTCTCTGACCGACCGACCGAGTCTCCGACCGACCGAGCCTCCGACCGACTGACGGAGCCTCCGACCGACCGGCCGAATCTCCGACCGACCGAGTCTCCGACCGACCGAGTCTCCGACCGACCGAGCCTCCGACCAACCGACCGAGTCTCCGACCGACCGAGCCTCCGACCGATCGACTGAATCTCCGACCGACCGAGTCTCCGACCGACCGAATCTCCGACCGACCGAGCCTCCGACCGACCGAGTCTCCGACCGACCGAATCTCCGACCGACCGAATCTCCGACTGACCGAGTCTCTGACCGACCGTCCGAGTCTCCGACCGACCGAGCCTCCGACCGACTGACCGAGCCTCCGACCGACCGAATCTCCGACCGACCGAGTCTCCGACCGACCGAGCCTCCGACCGACCGAGCCTCCGACCGACCGAGCCTCCGACCGACCGACCGAGTCTCCGACCGACCGAGCATCCGACTGACCGAGCCACCAACCGACCGAGTCTCCGACCGACCGAGTCTCCGACCGACCGAATCGGCGACCGATCAAATCTCCGACCGACCGACTGAATCTCCGATCGACCGAGTCTCTGATCGACTGAATCTCTGACCGACCGAATCTCCGACCGACCGAGCCACCGACCGACTGATTCTCCGACCGACTGAGTCTCCGACCGACCGAGCTATTCTCCGACCGACCGAGTCTCCGACCAACCGAGCGAATCTCCGACCGACCGAGTCACCGACCGACCGACCGAACCTCCGACCGACCGAACCTCCGACCGACCGAATCTCTGACCGACCGACTCTCCAACCGACCGAATCTCCGCCCGACCGAATCGGCGACCGACCGAGTCTCTGACCGACCGACCGAGTCTCCGACCGACCGAGCCTCCGACCGACTGACGGAGCCTCCGACCGACCGGCCGAATCTCCGACCGACCGAGTCTCCGACCGACCGAGTCTCCGACCGACCGAGCCTCCGACCAACCGACCGAGTCTCCGACCGGCCAAATCGCTGACCGACCGAATCTCTGACCGACCGAATGAATCTCCGATCGACTGAATCTCTGACTGACGGAATCTCCGACCGACCGAGCCACCGACCGATTCTCCGACCGACTGAGTCTCCGACCGACCGAGCGAATCTCCGATCGACCGAGTCTCCGACCGACCGACCGAACCTCCGACCGACCGAATTTCTGACCGACAGAGTCTCCAACCGACCGAATCTCCGACCGTCCGAATCGGCGACCGACCGAATCTCCGACCGACCGAGCTACCGACCGACCGAGCCTCTGAACGAACGAGTCACCGTCCGACCGACCGAGTCTCCGACCGACCGAGTCTCCGACCGACCGAGTCTCCGACTGACCGACCGAGTCTCCGACCGACCGACTGAATCTCCGACCGACCGAGTCTCCGACCAACCGACCGAATCTCCGACTGACCGAGTCTCCGATCGACCGACCGAGTCCCCGACCGATCGACCGAGTCTCCGACCGACCGACCGAGTCTCCGACCGACCGAGCCTCCGACCGACCGAGTCTCCAATCGACCAAGCCTCCAACCGACCGACCGATTATCCGACCGACCGAGTTTCTGATCGACCGAGTCTTTGACCGACCGAATCTCCGAACGACCGAGTCTCCGACCGACCGAATCTCCGACCGACCGAATCTCTGACCGACCGAGTCTTCGACCGACTGAATCTCTGACCGACCGAGCCACCGACTGACCGACCGAGCCTCCGACCGACCGAGTCTCCGACCGACCGAGTCTCCGACCGACTGAATCTCCGACCGACCGAGCCACCGGCTGACCGACTGAGCCTCCGACTAATCGAGCCTCCGACCGACCGAACAAGTCTCCAACCGACCGAGTCTCTGATCGACCGACCGAGTCTCTGATCGACCGAGTCTCCGACCGACCGAGTCACCGATCGAACGACCAAGTCTCCGACCGACCGAATCTTTGACCGACCGAGTCTCCGACCGACCGAGTCTCCAACCGACCGAGTCTCCGACAGACCGAGTCTCCACCAACCGACCGAGTCTCCGACCGACCGAGTCTCCGATCGACCGACCGAGTCTCCCACTGAGTCTCAGATCGACCGACCGAGTCTCCGACCGACCGACCGAAACTCCGACCGACCGAACCTTCGACCGACCGTCCGAGTCTCCGACCGACCGAGCCTCCGACCGACTGACCGAGCCTCCGACCGACCGACCGAATCTCCGACCGACCGAGTCTCCGACCGACCGAGCCTCCGACCGACCGAGCCTCCGACCGACCGAGCCTCCGACCGACCGACCGAGTCTCCGACCGACCGAGCATCCGACTGACCGAGCCACCGACCGACCGAGTCTCCGACCGACCGAGTCTCCGACCGACCGAATCGCCGACCGATCAAATCTCCGACCGACCGACTGAATCTCCGATCGACCGAGTCTCCGATCGACTGAATCTCTGACCGACCGAATCTCTGACCGACCGAGCCACCGACCGACTGATTCTCCGACCGACTGAGTCTCCGACCGACCGAGCTATTCTCCGACCGACCGAGTCTCCGACCAACCGAGCGAATCTCCGACCGACCGAGTCACCGACCGACCGACCGAACCTCCGACCGACCGAACCTCCGACCAACCGAATCTCTGACCGACCGACTCTCCAACCGACCGAATCTCCGCCCGACCGAATCGGCGACCGACCGAGTTTCTGACCGACCGACCGAGTCTCCGACCGACCGAGCCTCCGACCGACTGACGGAGCCTCCGACCGACCGGCCGAATCTCCGACCGACCGAGTCTCCGACCGACCGAGTCTCCGACCGACCGAGCCTCCGACCAACCGACCGAGTCTCCGACCGGCCAAATCGCTGACCGACCGAATCTCTGACCGACCGAATCTCCGACCGACCGGCCGAATCTCCGATCGACTGAATCTCTGACTGACCGAATCTCCGACCGACCGAGCCACCGACCGATTCTCCGACCGACTGAGTCTCCGACCGACCGAGCGAATCTCCGATCGACCGAGTCTCCGACCGACCGACCGAACCTCCGACCGACCGAATTTCTGACCGACAGAGTCTCCAACCGACCGAATCTCCGACCGTCCGAATCGGCGACCGACCGAATCTCCGACCGACCGAGCCTCTGAACGAACGAGTCACCGTCCGACCGACCGAGTCTCCGACCGACCGAGTCTCCGACCGACCGAGTCTCCGACTGACCGACCGAGTCTCCGACCGACCGACTGAATCTCCGACCGACCGAGTCTCCAACCAACCGACCGAATCTCCGACTGACCGAGTCTCCGATCGACCGACCGAGTCCCCGACCGATCGACCGAGTCTCCGACCGACCGACCGAGTCTCCGACCGACCGAGCCTCCGACCGACCGAGTCTCCAATCGACCAAGCCTCCAACCGACCGACCGATTATCCGACCGACCGAGTTTCTGATCGACCGAGTCTTTGACCGACCGAATCTCCGAACGACCGAGTCTCCGACCGACCGAATCTCTGACCGACCGAGTCTTCGACCGACTGAATCTCTGACCGACCGAGCCACCGACTGACCGACCGAGCCTCCGACCGACCGAGTCTCCGACCGACCGAGTCTCCGACCGACTGAATCTCCGACCGACCGAGTCTCCGACCGACCGAATCTCTGACCGACCGAGTCTCCGACCGACTGAATCTCCGACCGACCAAGCCACCGGCTGACCGACTGAGCCTCCGACTAATCGAGCCTCCGACCGACCGAACAAGTCTCCAACTGACCGAGTCTCTGATCGACCGACCGAGTCTCTGATCGACCGAGTCTCCGACCGACCGAGTCACCGATCGAACGACCAAGTCTCCGACCGACCGAATCTTTGACCGACCGAGTCTCCGACCGACCGAGTCTCCAACCGACCGAGTCTCCCACTGAGTCTCAGATCGACCGACCGAGTCTCCGACCGACCGACCGAAACTCCGACCGACCGAACCTTCGACCGACCGACCGAGTCACCGACCGACCGAGTCTCCGACCGACCGAGTCTCCGACCGACCGACCGAGCCTCCGACCGACCGAGTCTCCGACCGACCGACTGAACCTCCGACTGACCGAATCTCTGACCGAGCCACCGACCAACTGAATCTCCAAATGACCGAGTCACCGACCGACCGAGTCTCCGACCGAGTTTCCGATCGACTGACCGAGTCTCCGACCGACCGAGTCTCCAACCGACCGAGTCTCCGACCGACCGAGTCTACAACCGACCGAATCTCCGACCGACCGAGCCACCGACCGATTCTCCGACCGACTGAGTCTCCGACCGACCGAGCGAATCTCCGACCGACCGAGTCTCCGACCGACCGAACCTCCGACCGACCGAATTTCTGACCGACAGAGTCTCCAACCGACCGAATCTCCGACCGTCCGAATCGGCGACCGACCGAATCTCCGACCGACCGAGCTACCGACCGACCGAGCATCTGAATGAACGAGTCACCGTCCGACCGACCGAGTCTCCGACCGACCGAGTCTCCGACTGACCGACCGAGTCTCCGACCGACCGACTGAATCTCCGACCGACCGAGTCTCCGACCAACCGACCGAATCTCCGACTGACCGAGTCTCCGATCGACCGACCGAGTCCCCGACCGATCGACCGAGTCTCCGACCGACCGACCGAGTCTCCGACCGACCGAGCCTCCGACCGACCGAGTCTCCAATCGACCAAGCCTCCAACCGACCGACCGATTATCCGACCGACCGAGTTTCTGATCGACCGAGTCTTTGACCGACCGAATCTCCGAACGACCGAGTCTCCGACCGACCGAATCTCCGACCGACCGAGTCTTCGACCGACTGAATCTCTGACCGACCGAGCCACCGACTGACCGACCGAGCCTCCGACCGACCGAGTCTCCGACCGACCGAGTCTCCGACCGACTGAATCTCCGACCGACCGAGCCACCGGCTGACCGACTGAGCCTCCGACTAATCGAGCCTCCGACCGACCGAACAAGTCTCCAACCGACCGAGTCTCTGATCGACCAACCGAGTCTCTGATCGACCGAGTCTCCGACCGACCGAGTCACCGATCGAACGACCAAGTCTCCGACCGACCGAATCTTTGACCGACCGAGTCTCCGACCGACCGAGTCTCCAACCGACCGAGTCTCCGACAGACCGAGTCTCCACCAACCGACCGAGTCTCCGACCGACCGAGTCTCCGATCGACCGACCGAGTCTCCCACTGAGTCTCAGATCGACCGACCGAGTCTCCGACCGACTGACCGAAACTCCGACCGACCGAACCTTCGACCGACCGTCCGAGTCTCCGACCGACCGAGCCTCCGACCGACTGACCGAGCCTCCGACCGACCGACCGAATCTCCGACCGACCGAGTCTCCGACCGACCGAGCCTCCGACCGACCGAGCCTCCGACCGACCGAGCCTCCGACCGACCGAGCATCCGACTGACCGAGCCATCGACCGACCGAGTCTCCGACCGACCGAGTCTCCGACCGACCGAATCGCCGACCGATCAAATCTCCGACCGACCGACTGAATCTCCGATCGACCGAGTCTCCGATCGACTGAATCTCTGACCGACCGAATCTCCGACCGACCGAGCCACCGACCGACTGATTCTCCGACCGACTGAGTCTCCGACCGACCGAGCTATTCTCCGACCGACCGAGTCTCCGACCAACCGAGCGAATCTCCGACCGACCGAGTCACCGACCGACCGACCGAACCTCCGATCGACCGAACCTCCGACCGACCGAATCTCTGACCGACCGACTCTCCAACCGACCGAATCTCCGCCCGACCGAATCGGCGACCGACCGAGTCTCTGACCGACCGACCGAGTCTCCGACCGACCGAGCCTCCGACCGACTGACGGAGCCTCCGACCGACCGGCCGAATCTCCGACCGACCGAGTCTCCGACCGACCGAGTCTCCGACCGACCGAGCCTCCGACCAACCGACCGAGTCTCCGACCGGCCAAATCGCTGACCGACCGAATCTCTGACCGACCGAATCTCCGACCGACCGGCCGAATCTCCGATCGACTGAATCTCTGACTGACCGAATCTCCGACCGACCGAGCCACCGACCGATTCTCCGACCGACTGAGTCTCCGACCGACCGAGCGAATCTCCGATCGACCGAGTCTCCGACCGACCGACCGAACCTCCGACCGACCGAATTTCTGACCGTCCGAATCGGCGACCGACCGAATCCCGACCGACCGAGCTACCGACCGACCGAGCCTCTGAACGAACGAGTCACCGTCCGACCGACCGAGTCTCCGACC
The DNA here is from genome assembly GCF_044704955.1 of Pristiophorus japonicus. Classification (NCBI taxonomy): domain Eukaryota; kingdom Metazoa; phylum Chordata; class Chondrichthyes; family Pristiophoridae; genus Pristiophorus; species Pristiophorus japonicus. The sequence goes on from NW_027251488.1 coordinate 23,643, forward strand.
GACCGAGTCTCCGACCGACCGAGTCTCCGACTGACCGACCGAGTCTCCGACCGACCGACTGAATCTCCGACCGACCGAGTCTCCGACCAACCGACCGAATCTCCGACTGACCGAGTCTCCGATCGACCGACCGAGTCCCCGACCGATCGACCGAGTCTCCGACCGACCGACCGAGTCTCCGACCGACCGAGCCTCCAACCGACCGAGTCTCCAATTGACCAAGCCTCCAACCGACCGACCGATTATCCGACCGACCGAGTTTCTGATCGACCGAGTCTTTGACCGACCGAATCTCCGAACGACCGAGTCTCCGACCGACCGAATCTCCGACCGACCGAATCTCTGACCGACCGAGTCTTCGACCGACTGAATCTCTGACCGACCGAGCCACCGACTGACCGACCGAGCCTCCGACCGACCGAGTCTCCGACCGACCGAGTCTCCGACCGACTGAATCTCCGACCGACCAAGCCACCGGCTGACCGACTGAGCCTCCGACTAATCGAGCCTCCGACCGACCGAACAAGTCTCCAACCGACCGAGTCTCTGATCGACCGACCGAGTCTCTGATCGACCGAGTCTCCGACCGACCGAGTCACCGATCGAACGACCAAGTCTCCGACCGACCGAATCTTTGACCGACCGAGTCTCCGATCGACCGACCGAGTCTCCCACTGAGTCTCAGATCGACCGACCGAGTCTCCGACCGACCGACCGAAACTCCGACCGACCGAACCTTCGACCGACCGACCGAGTCACCGACCGACCGAATCTCCGACCGACCGAGTCTCCGACCGACCGACCGAGCCTCCGACCGACCGAGTCTCCGACCGACCGACTGAACCTCCGACTGACCGAATCTCTGACCGAGCCACCGACCAACTGAATCTCCAAATGACCGAGTCACCGACCGACCGAGTCTCCGACCGAGTTTCCGATCGACTGACCGGTCCCGACCGACGAGTCTCCGAACCGACCGAGTCTCCAACCGACCGAGTCTCAACCGCCGACCGATTCTCCGACCGACCGAGCCACCGACCGAGTCTACAACCGACCGATTCTCCGACTGACCGAGTCTCCGACCGAGTCTTCGACCGACCGAGTCTTCGACCGACCGAATCTCCGACCGACCGAGCCACCGACCGAGTCTCAAACCGACCGATTCTCTGACCGACCGAGCCTCCAACCGACCAACCGAGTCTCTGACCGACCGACCGAACCTCCGACCGACCGAATCTCTGACCGATCGAGTCTCCGACCGACCGAGCTTCCGACCGACCGAGTCTCCGATCGACCGACCGAGTCTCCGACCGACCGAGCCTCCGACCGACCGACCGAGTCTCCGACCGATCGACTGAATCTCCGACCGACCGAGTCTCCGACCGACCGAATCTCCGACCGACCGAGCACCGACTGACTGACCGAGCCTCCGACCGACCGAGTCTCCGACCGACCGAATCTCCGACCGACCGAATCTCCGACCGACCGAATCTCCGACTGACCGAGTCTCCGACCGACCGAATCTCCGACTGACCGAGTCTCTGACCGACCGTCCGAGTCTCCGACCGACCGAGCCTCCGACCGACTGACCGAGCCTCCGACCGACCGAGTCTCCGACCGACCGAGCCTCCGACCGACCGAGCCTCCGTCCGACCGAGCCTCCGACCGACCGACCGAGTCTCCGACCGACCGAGCATCCGACTGACCGAGCCACCGACCGACCGAGTCTCCGACCGACCGAGTCTCCGACCGACCGAATCGCCGACCGATCAAATCTCCGACCGACCGACTGAATCTCCGATCGACCGAGTCTCCGATCGACTGAATCTCTGACCGACCGAATCTCCGACCGACCGAGCCACCGACCGACTGATTCTCCGACCGACTGAGTCTCCGACCGACCGAGCTATTCTCCGACCGACCGAGTCTCCGACCGACCGACCGAAACACCGACCGACCGAACCTCCGACCGACCGACCGAGCCTCCGACTGACCGACTGAACCTCCGACCGACCGAATCTCTGACCGAGCCACCGACCAACTGAATCTCCAAATGACCGAGTCACCGACCGACCGAGTCTCCGACCGATAGAGTCTCCAACCGACCGAGTCTCCGACCGACCGAGTTTCCGATCGACTGACCGAGTCTCCGACCGACCGAGTCTCCAACCGACCGAGTCTCCGACCGACCGAGTCTCCGACCGACTGAGCCACCGACCGACCGAGCCACCGACCGACCGAGTCTACAACCGACCGATTCTCCGACCGACCGAGTCTCCGACCGACCGAGTCTCCGACCGACCGAGTCTCCGACCGACCGACCGAATCTCCGACCGACCGAGTCTTCGACCGACCAAATCTCCGACCGACCGAGTCTCCGACCGACTGAATCTCCGACCGACCAAGCCACCGGCTGACCGACTGAGCCTCCGACTAATCGAGCCTCCGACCGACCGAACAAGTCTCCAACTGACCGAGTCTCTGATCGACCGACCGAGTCTCTGATCGACCGAGTCTCCGACCGACCGAGTCACCGATCGAAGACCAAGTCTCCGACCGACCGAATCTTTGACCGACCGAGTCTCCGACCGACCGAGTCTCCAACCGACCGAGTCTCCCACTGAGTCTCAGATCGACCGACCGAGTCTCCGACCGACCGACCGAAACTCCGACCGACCGAACCTTCGACCGACCGACCGAGTCACCGACCGACCGAGTCTCCGACCGACCGAGTCTCCGACCGACCGACCGAGCCTCCGACCGACCGAGTCTCCGACCGACCGACTGAACCTCCGACTGACCGAATCTCTGACCGAGCCACCGACCAACTGAATCTCCAAATGACCGAGTCACCGACCGACCGAGTCTCCGACCGAGTTTCCGATCGACTGACCGAGTCTCCGACCGACCGAGTCTCCAACCGACCGAGTCTCCGACCGACCGAGTCTACAACCGACCGAATCTCCGGACCGACCGAGCCACCGACCGATTCTCCGACCGACTGAGTCTCCGACCGACCGAGCGAATCTCCGACCGACCGAGTCTCCGACCGACCGAACCTCCGACCGACCGAATTTCTGACCGACAGAGTCTCCAACCGACCGAATCTCCGACCGTCCGAATCGGCGACCGACCGAATCTCCGACCGACCGAGCTACCGACCGACCGAGCCTCTGAATGAACGAGTCACCGTCCGACCGACCGAGTCTCCGACCGACCGAGTCTCCGACTGACCGACCGAGTCTCCGACCGACCGACTGAATCTCCGACCGACCGAGTCTCCGACCAACCGACCGAATCTCCGACTGACCGAGTCTCCGATCGACCGACCGAGTCCCCGACCGATCGACCGAGTCTCCGACCGACCGACCGAGTCTCCGACCGACCGAGCCTCCGACCGACCGAGTCTCCAATCGACCAAGCCTCCAACCGACCGACCGATTATCCGACCGACCGAGTTTCTGATCGACCGAGTCTTTGACCGACCGAATCTCCGAACGACCGAGTCTCCGACCGACCGAATCTCCGACCGACCGAGTCTTCGACCGACTGAATCTCTGACCGACCGAGCCACCGACTGACCGACCGAGCCTCCGACCGACCGAGTCTCCGACCGACCGAGTCTCCGACCGACTGAATCTCCGACCGACCGAGCCACCGGCTGACCGACTGAGCCTCCGACTAATCGAGCCTCCGACCGACCGAACAAGTCTCCAACCGACCGAGTCTCTGATCGACCAACCGAGTCTCTGATCGACCGAGTCTCCGACCGACCGAGTCACCGATCGAACGACCAAGTCTCCGACCGACCGAATCTTTGACCGACCGAGTCTCCGACCGACCGAGTCTCCAACCGACCGAGTCTCCGACAGACCGAGTCTCCACCAACCGACCGAGTCTCCGACCGACCGAGTCTCCGATCGACCGACCGAGTCTCCCACTGAGGTCTCAGATCGACCGACCGAGTCTCCGACCGACTGACCGAAACTCCGACCGACCGAACCTTCGACCGACCGTCCGAGTCTCCGACCGACCGAGCCTCCGACCGACTGACCGAGCCTCCGACCGACCGACCGAATCTCCGACCGACCGAGTCTCCGACCGACCGAGCCTCCGACCGACCGAGTCTCCGACCGACCGAATCGGCGACCGATCAAATCTCCGACCGACCGACTGAATCTCCGATCGACCGAGTCTCCGATCGACTGAATCTCTGACCGACCGAATCTCCGACCGACCGAGCCACCGACCGACTGATTCTCCGACCGACTGAGTCTCCGACCGACCGAGCTATTCTCCGACCGACCGAGTCTCCGACCAACCGAGCGAATCTCCGACCGACCGAGTCACCGACCGACCGACCGAACCTCCGACCGACCGAACCTCCGACCGACCGAATCTCTGACCGACCGACTCTCCAACCGACCGAATCTCCGCCCGACCGAATCGGCGACCGACCGAGTCTCTGACCGACCGACCGAGCCTCCGACCGACCGAGTCTCCAATCGACCAAGCCTCCAACCGACCGACCGATTATCCGACCGACCGAGTTTCTGATCGACCGAGTCTTTGACCGACCGAATCTCCGAACGACCGAGTCTCCGACCGACCGAATCTCCGACCGACCGAGTCTTCGACCGACTGAATCTCTGACCGACCGAGCCACCGACTGACCGACCGAGCCTCCGACCGACCGAGTCTCCGACCGACCGAGTCTCCGACCGACTGAATCTCCGACCGACCGAGCCACCGGCTGACCGACTGAGCCTCCGACTAATCGAGCCTCCGACCGACCGAACAAGTCTCCAACCGACCGAGTCTCTGATCGACCAACCGAGTCTCTGATCGACCGAGTCTCCGACCGACCGAGTCACCGATCGAACGACCAAGTCTCCGACCGACCGAATCTTTGACCGACCGAGTCTCCGACCGACCGAGTCTCCAACCGACCGAGTCTCCGACAGACCGAGTCTCCACCAACCGACCGAGTCTCCGACCGACCGAGTCCCCGATCGACCGACCGAGTCTCCCACTGAGTCTCAGATCGACCGACCGAGTCTCCGACCGACTGACCGAAACTCCGACCGACCGAACCTTCGACCGACCGTCCGAGTCTCCGACCGACCGAGCCTCCGACCGACTGACCGAGCCTCCGACCGACCGACCGAATCTCCGACCGACCGAGTCTCCGACCGACCGAGCCTCCGACCGACCGAGCCTCCGACCGACCGAGCCTCCGACCGACCGAGTCTCCGACCGACCGAATCGCCGACCGATCAAATCTCCGACCGACCGACTGAATCTCCGATCGACCGAGTCTCCGATCGACTGAATCTCTGACCGACCGAATCTCCGACCGACCGAGCCACCGACCGACTGATTCTCCGACCGACTGAGTCTCCGACCGACCGAGCTATTCTCCGACCGACCGAGTCTCCGACCAACCGAGCGAATCTCCGACCGACCGAGTCACCGACCGACCGACCGAACCTCCGACCGACCGAACCTCCGACCGACCGAATCTCTGACCGACCGACTCTCCAACCGACCGAATCTCCGCCCGACCGAATCGGCGACCGACCGAGTCTCTGACCGACCGACCGAGTCTCCGACCGACCGAGCCTCCGACCGACTGACGGAGCCTCCGACCGACCGGCCGAATCTCCGACCGACCGAGTCTCCGACCGACCGAGTCTCCGACCGACCGAGCCTCCGACCAACCGACCGAGTCTCCGACCGGCCAAATCGCTGACCGACCGAATCTCTGACCGACCGAATCTCCGACCGACCGGCCGAATCTCCGATCGACTGAATCTCTGACTGACCGAATCTCCGACCGACCGAGCCACCGACCGATTCTCCGACCGACTGAGTCTCCGACCGACCGAGCGAATCTCCGATCGACCGAGTCTCCGACCGACCGACCGAACCTCCGACCGACCGAATTTCTGACCGACAGAGTCTCCAACCGACCGAATCTCCGACCGTCCGAATCGGCGACCGACCGAATCTCCGACCGACCGAGCTACCGACCGACCGAGCCTCTGAACGAACGAGTCACCGTCCGACCGACCGAGTCTCCGACCGACCGAGTCTCCGACCGACCGACTGAATCTCCGACCGACCGAGTCTCCGACCAACCGACCGAATCTCCGACTGACCGAGTCTCCGATCGACCGACCGAGTCCCCGACCGATCGACCGAGTCTCCGACCGACCGACCGAGTCTCCGACCGACCGAGCCTCCAACCGACCGAGTCTCCAATTGACCAAGCCTCCAACCGACCGACCGATTATCCGACCGACCGAGTTTCTGATCGACCGAGTCTTTGACCGACCGAATCTCCGAACGACCGAGTCTCCGACCGACCGAATCTCCGACCGACCGAATCTCTGACCGACCGAGTCTTCGACCGACTGAATCTCTGACCGACCGAGCCTCCGACCGACCGAGTCTCCGACCGACTGAATCTCCGACCGACCAAGCCACCGGCTGACCGACTGAGCCTCCGACTAATCGAGCCTCCGACCGACCGAACAAGTCTCCAACCGACCGAGTCTCTGATCGACCGACCGAGTCTCTGATCGACCGAGTCTCCGACCGACCGAGTCACCGATCGAACGACCAAGTCTCCGACCGACCGAATCTTTGACCGACCGAGTCTCCGATCGACCGACCGAGTCTCCCACTGAGTCTCAGATCGATCGACCGAGTCTCCGACCGACCGACCGAAACTCCGACCGACCGAACCTTCGACCGACCGACCGAGTCACCGACCGACCGAGTCTCCGACCGACCGAGTCTCCGACCGACCGACCGAGCCTCCGACCGACCGAGTCTCCGACCGACCGACTGAACCTCCGACTGACCGAATCTCTGACCGAGCCACCGACCAACTGAATCTCCAAATGACCGAGTCACCGACCGACCGAGTCTCCGACCGAGTTTCCGATCGACTGACCGAGTCTCCGACCGACCGAGTCTCCAACCGACCGAGTCTCCGACCGACCGAGTCTACAACCGACCGATTCTCCGACCGACCGAGCCACCGACCGAGTCTACAACCGACCGATTCTCCGACTGACCGAGTCTCCGACCGAGTCTTCGACCGACCGAGTCTTCGACCGACCGAATCTCCGACCGACCGAGCCACCGACCGAGTCTCAAACCGACCGATTCTCTGACCGACCGAGCCTCCAACCGACCAACCGAGTCTCTGACCGACCGACCGAACCTCCGACCGACCGAATCTCTGACCGATCGAGTCTCCGACCGACCGAGCTTCCGACCGACCGAGTCTCCGATCGACCGACCGAGTCTCCGACCGACCGAGCCTCCGACCGACCGACCGAGTCTCCGACCGATCGACTGAATCTCCGACCGACCGAGTCTCCGACCGACCGAATCTCCGACCGACCGAGCACCGACTGACTGACCGAGCCTCCGACCGACCGAGTCTCCGACCGACCGAATCTCCGACCGACCGAATCTCCGACCGACCGAATCTCCGACTGACCGAGTCTCCGACCGACCGAATCTCCGACTGACCGAGTCTCTGACCGACCGTCCGAGTCTCCGACCGACCGAGCCTCCGACCGACTGACCGAGCCTCCGACCGACCGAGTCTCCGACCGACCGAGCCTCCGACCGACCGAGCCTCCGTCCGACCGAGCCTCCGACCGACCGACCGAGTCTCCGACCGACCGAGCATCCGACTGACCGAGCCACCGACCGACCGAGTCTCCGACCGACCGAGTCTCCGACCGACCGAATCGCCGACCGATCAAATCTCCGACCGACCGACTGAATCTCCGATCGACCGAGTCTCCGATCGACTGAATCTCTGACCGACCGAATCTCCGACCGACCGAGCCACCGACCGACTGATTCTCCGACCGACTGAGTCTCCGACCGACCGAGCTATTCTCCGACCGACCGAGTCTCCGACCGACCGAAACACCGACCGACCGAACCTCCGACCGACCGACCGAGCCTCCGACTGACCGACTGAACCTCCGACCGACCGAATCTCTGACCGAGCCACCGACCAACTGAATCTCCAAATGACCGAGTCACCGACCGACCGAGTCTCCGACCGATAGAGTCTCCAACCGACCGAGTCTCCGACCGACCGAGTTTCCGATCGACTGACCGAGTCTCCGACCGACCGAGTCTCCAACCGACCGAGTCTCCGACCGACCGAGTCTCCGACCGACTGAGCCACCGACCGACCGAGCCACCGACCGACCGAGTCTACAACCGACCGATTCTCCGACCGACCGAGTCTCCGACCGACCGAGTCTCCGACCGACCGACCGAATCTCCGACCGACCGAGTCTTCGACCGACCAAATCTCCGACCGACCGAGCCACCGACCGAGTCTCCAACCGACCGATTCTCCGACCGACCGAGCCTCCAACCGACCAACCGAGTCTCCGACCGACCGACCGAACCTCCGACCGACCGAATCTCTGACCGACCGAATCTCCGACCGAGCCACAGACCGACCGACCGAGTCACCAACCGATCGATTCTCCGACCGACCGAGCCTCCGACCGACCGAACCTCCGACCGACCGAACCTCCGACCGACCGAACCTCCGACCGACCGAACCTCCGACCGACCGAATCTCTGACCGACCGAGTCTCCAACCGACCGAATCTCCGACCGACCGAATCTCCGACCGACTGAATCTCCGACCGAGCGAGTCTCCAACCGACCGAATCTCCGACCAACCGAGCCACCGACCGACCGAGCCTCCGAACGAACGAGTCTCCGACCGACCGAGTCTCCGACCGACCGAGTCACTGACCGACCGAATCGCCGACCGACCGAATCTCCGACCGACCGACTGAATCTCCGACCGACCGAGTCTGCGACCGACCGAGTCTCCGACTGACCGACCGATTCTCCGACCGACCGTGTCTCCGACCGACCGTGTCTCCGACCGACCGACTGAGCCTCCGACCAACCGACCGAGTCTCCAACCGACCGACCGTGTCTCCGATCGACCGAGTCTCCGATCGACTGACCGAGTCTCCGACCGACCGACCGAATCTCCGACCGACCGAGTCTTCGACCGACCAAATCTCCGACCGACCGAGCCACCGACCGAGTCTCCAACCGACCGATTCTCCGACCGACCGAGCCTCCAACCGACCAACCGAGTCTCCGACCGACCGACCGAACCTCCGACCGACCGAACCTCCGACCGACCGAATCTCTGACCGACCGAATCTCCGACCGAGCCACAGACCGACCGACCGAGTCACCAACCGACCGATTCTCCGACCGACCGAGCCTCTAACCGACCAACCGAGTCTCCGACCGACCGAACCTCCGACCGACCGAACCTCCGACCGACCGAACCTCCGACCGACCGAATCTCTGACCGACCGAATCTCTGACCGACCGAGTCTCCAACCGACCGAATCTCCGACCGACCGAATCTCCGACCGACTGAATCTCCGACCGAGCGAGTCTCCAACCGACCGAATCTCCGACCAACCGAGCCACCGACCGACCGAGCCTCCGAACGAACGAGTCTCCGATCGACCGACTGAGTCTCCGACCAACCGAGTCACCGACCGACCGAGTCTCTGACCGACCGAATCGCCGACCGACCGAATCTCCGACCGACCGACTGAATCTCCGACCGACCGAGTCTGCGACCGACCGAGTCTCCGACTGACCGACCGTCTGAGTCTCCGACCGACCAACCGACCGAGTCACCGACCGACCGAATCTCCGACCGACCGTGTCTCCGACCGACCGAGCCTCCGACCAACCGACCGAGTCTCCAACCGACCGACCGTGTCTCCGATCGACCAAGTCTCCGATCGACTGACCGAGTCTCCGACCGACCGAGTCTCCGACCGACCGAATCTCCGACCGACCGAATCTCCGACCGACCGATTCTCCGACCGACTCAATCTCCGACCGACTGAGCCACCGACCAACCGACTGAGTCTCTGACCGACCGAGTCTCCGACGACCGACCGAGTCTCCAACCGACCGAGTCTCCGACGGACCGACCGGGTCTCCAACCGACCGCGTCTCCGACCGACCGAATCTCCGACCGACCGAGCCACCGACCTACCGAGTCTCCAACCGACCGATTCTGTAAACCGACCGAGCCTCCGACCGACCGAGTCTCCGACCAACCGACCGAACCTTCGACCGACCGAATCTCCGACCGATCGAGTCTCCAACCGACCGACTCTCCGACCGACCGAGTCTCTGACCGACCGACCGAGTCTCCAATCGACCAAGCCTCCAACCGACCAAGCCTCCAACCGACCGACCGATTATCCGACCGACCGAGTTTCTGATCGACCGAGTCTTTGACCGACCGAATCTCCGACCGACCGAGTCTCCGACCGACCGAATCTCCGACCGACCGAATCTCTGACCGACCGAGTCTTCGACCGACTGAATCTCTGACCGACCGAGCCACCGACTGACCGACCGAGCCTCCGACCGACCGAGTCTCCGACCGACCGAACAAGTCTCCAACCGACCGAGTCTCTGACCGACCGACCCAGTCTCCGACCGACCGAGTCTCTGATCGACCGACCGAGTCTCTGATCGACCGAGTCTCCGACCGACCGAGTCACCGATCGAACGACCAAGTCTCCGACCGACCGAATCTTTGACCGACCGAGTCTCCGACCGACCGAGTCTCCAACCGACCGAGTCTCCGACAGACCGAGTCTCCGACCAACCGACCGAGTCTCCGACCGACCGAGTCTCCGATCGACCGACCGAGTCTCCCACTGAGTCTCAGATCGACCGACCGAGTCTCCGACCGACCGACCGAAACTCCGACCGACCGAACCTCCGACCGACCGACCGAGTCACCGACCGACCGAGTCTCCGACCGACCGAGTCTCCGACCGACCGACCGAGCCTCCGACCGACCGAGTCTCCGACCGACCGACTGAACCTCCGACTGACCGAATCTCTGACCGAGCCACCGACCAACTGAATCTCCAAATGACCGAGTCACCGACCGACCGAGTCTCCGACCGAGTTTCCGATCGACTGACCGAGTCTCCGACCGACCGAGTCTCCGACCGACCGAGTCTACAACCGACCGATTCTCCGACCGACCGAGCCACCGACCGAGTCTACAACCGACCGATTCTCCGACCGACCGAGTCTCCGACCGAGTCTTCGACCGACCGAGTCTTCGACCGACCGAATCTCCGACCGACCGAGCCACCGACCGAGTCTCAAACCGACCGATTCTCTGACCGACCGAGCCTCCAACCGACCAACCGAGTCTCTGACCGACCGACCGAACCTCCGACCGACCGAATCTCTGACCGATCGAGTCTCCGACCGACCGAGCTTCCGACCGACCGAGTCTCCGATCGACCGACCGAGTCTCCGACCGACCGAGCCTCCGACCGACCGACCGAGTCTCCGACCGATCGACTGAATCTCCGACCGACCGAGTCTCCAACCGACCGAATCTCCGACCGACCGAGCACCGACTGACTGACCGAGCGTCCGACCGACCGAGTCTCCGACCGACCGAATCTCCGACCGACCGAATCTCCGACTGACCGAGTCTCTGACCGACCGTCCGAGTCTCCGACCGACCGAGCCTCCGACCGACTGACCGAGCATCCGACCGACCGACCGAATCTCCGACCGACCGAGTCTCCGACCGACCGAGCCTCCGACCGACCGAGCCTCCGACCGACCGAGCCTCCGACCGACCACCCGAGTCTCAGACCGACCGACCGAACCTCCGACCGAACCTCCGACCGACCGAATCTCTGACCGATCGAGCCTCCGACCGACCGAACAAGTCTCCAACCGACCGAGTCTCTGACCGACCGACCCAGTCTCCGACCGACCGAGTCTCTGATCGACTGACCGAGTCTCTGATCGACCGAGTCTCCGACCGACCGAGTCACCGATCGAACGACCAAGTCTCCGACCGACCGAATCTTTGACCGACCGAGTCTCCGACCGACCGAGTCTCCAACCGACCGAGTCTCCGACAGACCGAGTCTCCGACCAACCGACCGAGTCTCCGACCGACCGAGTCTCCGATCGACCGACCGAGTCTCCCACTGAGTCTCAGATCGACCGACCGAGTCTCCGACCGACCGACCGAAACTCCGACCGACCGAAACTCCGACCGACCGACCGAGTCACCGACCGACCGAGTCTCCGACCGACCGAGTCTCCGACCGACCGACCGAGCCTCCGACCGACCGAGTCTCCGACCGACCGACTGAACCTCCGACTGACCGAATCTCTGACCGAGCCACCGACCAACTGAATCTCCAAATGACCGAGTCACCGACCGACCGAGTCTCCAACCGAGTTTCCGATCGACTGACCGAGTCTCCGACCGACCGAGTCTCCGACCGACCGAGTCTACAACCGACCGATTCTCCGACCGACCGAGCCACCGACCGAGTCTACAACCGACCGATTCTCCGACCGACCGAGTCTCCGACCGAGTCTTCGACCGACCGAGTCTTCGACCGACCGAATCTCCGACCGACCGAGCCACCGACCGAGTCTCAAACCGACCGATTCTCTGACCGACCGAGCCTCCAACCGACCAACCGAGTCTCTGACCGACCGACCGAACCTCCGACCGACCGAATCTCTGACCGATCGAGTCTCCGACCGACCGAGCTTCCGACCGACCGAGTCTCCGATCGACCGACCGAGTCTCCGACCGATCGACTGAATCTCCGACCGACCGAGTCTCCGACCGACCGAATCTCCGACCGACCGAGCACCGACTGACTGACCGAGCCTCCGACCGACCGAGTCTCCGACCGACCGAATCTCCGACCGACCGAATCTCCGACTGACCGAGTCTCTGACCGACCGTCCGAGTCTCCGACCGACCGAGCCTCCGACCGACTGACCGAGCATCCGACCGACCGACCGAATCTCCGACCGACCGAGTCTCCGACCGACCGAGCCTCCGACCGACCGAGCCTCCGACCGACCACCCGAGTCTCAGACCGACCGACCGAACCTCCGACCGAACCTCCGACCGACCGAATCTCTGACCGATCGAGTCTCCGACCGACCGAGCTTCCGACCGACCGAGTTTCCGATCGACCAACCGAGTCTCCGATCGACCGACCGAGTCTCCGACCGGCCGAGCCTCCGACCGACCGAGTCTCCGACCGACCGACCGAATCTCCGACCGACCGAATCTCCGACCGACCGAATCTCCGACCGACCGAGCACCGACTGACCGACCGAGCCTCCGACCATCTGAGTCTCCGACCGACCGAGCACCGACTGACCGACCGAGCCTCCAACCGACCGAGTCTCCGACCGACCGAACCTCCGACCGACCGAATCTCCGACCGACCGAGTCTCCAACCGACCGAGTCTCCGACTGACCGAGTCTCTGACCGACCGACCGAGTCTCCGACCGACCGAGCCTCCGACCGACTGACCGAGCCTCCGACCGACCGACCGAATCTTCGACCGACCGAGTCTCCGACCGACCGAGCCTCCGACTGACCGAGCCTCCGACCGACCGACCGAGTCTCCGACCGACCGAGTCTCCGACCGACCGAGCATCCGACTGACCGAGCCACCGACCGACCGAGTCTCCGACCGACCGAATCGCCGACCGACCGAATCTCCGACCGACCGACTGAATCTCCGATCGACCGAGTCTCCGATCGACTGAATCTCTGACCGACCGAATCTCCGACCGACCGAGCAACCGACCGACTGAGTCTCCGACGGACCGACCGAGTCTCCGACCGACCGACCGAAACTTCGACCGACCGAACCTCCGACCGACCGACCGAGCCTCCGACCGACCGACTGAACCTCCGACCGACCGAATCTCTGACCGAGCCACCGACCAACTGAATCTCCAAATGGCCGAGTCACCGACCGACCGAGTCTCCGACCGACTGAGTTTCCGATCGACTGACCGAGTCTCCGACCGACCGAGTCTCCAACCGACCGAGTCTCCGACCGACCGAATCTCCGACCGACCGAATCTCCGACCGACCGAGCCACCGACCGACCGAGCCACCGACCGACCGAGTCTACAACCGACCGATTCTCCGACCGACCGAGTCTCCGACCGACCGACCGAATCTCCGACCGACCGAGTCTTCGACCGACCAAATCTCCGACCGACCGAGCCACCGACCGAGTCTCCAACCGACCGATTCTCCGACCGACCGAGCCTCCAACCGACCAACCAAGTCTCCGACCGACCGAACCTCCGACCGACCGAACCTCCGACCGACCGAACCTCCGACCGACCGAACCTCCGACCGACCGAACCTCCGACCGACCGAACCTCCGACCGAATCTCTGACCGACCGAATCTCTGACCGACCGAATCTCCGACCGAGCCACAGACCGACCGACCGAGTCTCCAACCGACCGATTCTCCGACCGACCGAGCCTCGAACCGACCAACTGAGTCTCCGACCGACCGAACCTCCGACCGACCGAACCTCCGACCGACCGAATCTCTGACCGACCGAGTCTCCAACCGACCGAATCTCCGACCGACCGAATCTCCGACCGACTGAATCTCTGACCGACCGAGTCTCCAACCGACCGAATCTCCGACCAACCGAGCCACCGACCGACCGAGCCTCCGAACGAACGAGTCTCCGACCGACCGACTGAGTCTCCGACCGACCGAGTCACCGACTGACTGACCGAGTCTCTGACCGACCGAATCGCAGACCGACCGAATCTCCTACCGACCGACTGAATCTCCGGCCGACCGAGTCAACGACCGACCGACCGAGTCTCCGACCGACCGCGTCTCCGACCGACCGAGTCTCCGACCGACCGAGTCTCCGACCGACCGAGTCTCCGATCGAACGACCGAGTCTCCGACCGACCGAATCTCCGACCGACCGAGTCTCCGACCGACCGAGTCTCCGACCGACCGAGTCTCCGACGGACCGACCGAGTCTCCGACAGACCGAGTCTCCGACCGACCGACCGAGTCTCCAACCGACCGAGTCTCCGACGGACCGACCGGGTCTCCAACCGACCGAGTCTCCGACCAACCGAGTCTCCAACCGACCGAGTCTCCGACCGACCGAGTCTACAACCGACCGATTCTCCGACCGACCGAGCCACCGACCGAGTCTACAACCGACCGATTCTCCGACTGACCGAGTCTCCGACAGAGTCTTCGACCGACCGAGTCTTCGACCGACCGAATCTCCGACCGACCGAGCCACCGACCGAGTCTCAAACCGACCGATTCTCTGACCGACCGAGCCTCCAACCGACCAACCGAGTCTCTGACCGACCGACCGAACCTCCGACCGACCGAATCTCTGACCGATCGAGTCTCCGACCGACCGAGCTTCCGACCGACCGAGTCTCCGATCGACCGACCGAGTCTCCGACCGACCGAGCCTCCGACCGACCGATCGAGTCTCCGACCGATCGACTGAATCTCCGACCGACCGAGTCTCCGACCGATCGAGTCTCCGACCGATCGACTGAATCTCCGACCGACCGAGTCTCCGACCAAACGAGTCTCTGACCGAGCGACCGAATCTCCGACCGACCGAATCTCTGACCGATCGAGTCTCCGACCGACCGAGCTTCCGACCGACCGAGTCTCCGACCGATCGACTGAATCTCCGACCGACCGAGTCTCCGACCGACCGAATCTCCGACCGACCGAATCTCCGACTGACCGAGTCTCTGACCGACCGTCCGAGTCTCCGACCGACCGAGCCTCCGACCGACTGACCGAGCCTCCGACGGACCGAATCTCCGACCGACCGAGTCTCCGACCGACCGAGCCTCCGACCGACCGAGCCTCCGACCGACCGACCGAGTCTCCGACCGACCGAGTCTCCGACCGACCGAGCATCCGACTGACCGAGCCACCGACCGACCGAGTCTCCGACCGACCGAGTCTCCGACCGACCGAATCGCCGACCGATCAAATCTCCGACCGACCGACTGAATCTCCGATCGACCGAGTCTCCAATCGACTGAATCTCTGACCGACCGAATCTCCGACCGACCGAGCCACCGACCGACTGATTCTCCGACCGACTGAGTCTCCGACCGACCGAGTCTCCAATCGACTGAATCTCTGACCGACCGAATCTCCGACCGACCGAGCCACCGACCGACTGATTCTCCGACCGACTGAGTCTCCGACCGACCGAGCTATTCTCCGACCGACCGAGTCTCCGACCGACCGACCGAAACACCGACTGACCGAACCTCCGACCGACCGACCGAGCCTCCGACTGACCGACTGAACCTCCGACCGACCGAATCTCTGACCGAGCCACCGACCAACTGAATCTCCAAATGACCGAGTCACCGACCGACCGAGTCTCCGACCGACCGAGTCTCCAACCGACCGAGTCTCCGACCGACTGAGCCACCGACCGACCGAGCCACCGACCGACCGAGTCTACAACCGACCGAATCTCCGACCGACCGAGTCTCCGACCGACCGAGTCTCCGACCGACCGACCGAATCTCCGACCGACCGAGTCTTCGACCGACCAAATCTCCGACCGACCGAGCCACCGACCGAGTCTCCAACCGACCGATTCTCCGACCGACCGAGCCTCCAACCGACCAACCGAGTCTCCGACCGACCGACCGAACCTCCGACCGACCGAATCTCTGACCGACCGAATCTCCGACCGAGCCACAGACCGACCGACCGAGTCACCAACCGATCGATTCTCCGACCGACCGAGCCTCCGACCGACCGAACCTCCGACCGACCGAACCTCCGACCGACCGAACCTCCGACCGACCGAACCTCCGACCGACCGAATCTCCGACCGACCGAATCTCCGACCGACTGAATCTCCGACCGAGCGAGTCTCCAACCGACCGAATCTCCGACCAACCGAGCCACCGACCGACCGAGCCTCCGAACGAACGAGTCTCCGACCGACCGAGTCTCCGACCGACCGAGTCACTGACCGACCGAATCGCCGACCGACCGTCTGAGTCTCCGACCGACCGACTGTGTCTCCGATCGACCGAGTCTCCGATCGTCTGACCGAGTCTCCGACCGACCGAGTCTCCGACTGACCGACCGTGTCTCCGATCGACCGAGTCTCCGATCGACTGACCGAGTCTCCGACCGACCGAGTCTCCGACTGACCGACCGAATCTCCGACCGACCGAGTCTTCGACCGACCAAATCTCCGACCGACCGAGCCACCGACCGAGTCTCCAACCGACCGATTCTCCGACCGACCGAGCCTCCAACCGACCAACCGAGTCTCCGACCGACCGACCGAACCTCCGACCGACCGAACCTCCGACCGACCGAATCTCTGACCGACCGAATCTCCGACCGAGCCACAGACCGACCGACCGAGTCACCAACCGACCGATTCTCCGACCGACCGAGCCTCTAACCGACCAACCGAGTCTCCGACCGACCGAACCTCCGACCGACCGAACCTCCGACCGACCGAACCTCCGACCGACCGAATCTCTGACCGACCGAGTCTCCAACCAACCGAATCTCCTACCGACCGAATCTCCGACCGACTGAATCTCCGACCGAGCGAGTCTCCAACCGACCGAATCTCCGACCAACCGAGCCACCGACCGACCGAGCCTCCGAACGAACGAGTCTCCGATCGACCGACTGAGTCTCCGACCAACCGAGTCACCGACCGACCGAGTCTCTGACCGACCGAATCGCCGACCGACCGAATCTCCGACCGACCGACTGAATCTCCGACCGACCGAGTCTGCGACCGACCGAGTCTCCGACCGACCAACCGACCGAGTCACCGACCGACCGACTGAATCTCCGACCGACCGTGTCTCCGACCGACCGAGCCTCCGACCAACCGACCGAGTCTCCAACCGACCGACCGTGTCTCCGATCGACCAAGTCTCCGATCGACTGACCGAGTCTCCGACCGACCGAGTCTCCGACCGACCGAATCTCCGACCGACCGAATCTCCGACCGACCGAATCTCCGACCGACCGATTCTCCGACCGACTCAATCTCCGACCGACTGAGCCACCGACCAACCGACCGAGTCTCTGACCGACCGAGTCTCCGACGACCGACCGAGTCTCCAACCGACCGAGTCTCCAACCGACCGAGTCTCCGACCGACCGACCGGGTCTCCAACCGACCGCGTCTCCGACCGACCGAATCTCCGACCGACCGAGCCACCGACCTACCGAGTCTCCAACCGACCGATTCTGTAAACCGACCGAGCCTCCGACCAACCGACCGAACCTTCGACCGACCGAATCTCCGACCGATCGAGTCTCCAACCGACCGACTCTCCGACCGACCGAGTCTCTGACCGACCGACCGAGTCTCCAATCGACCAAGCCTCCAACCGACCGACCGATTATCCGACCGACCGAGTTTCTGATCGACCGAGTCTTTGACCGACCGAATCTCCGACCGACCGAGTCTCCGACCGACCGAATCTCCGACCGACCGAATCTCTGACCGACCGAGTCTTCGACCGACTGAATCTCTGACCGACCGAGCCACCGACTGACCGACCGAGCCTCCGACCGACCGAGTCTCCGACCGACCGAGTCTCCGACCGACTGAATCTCCGACCGACCGAGCCACCGGCTGACCGACTGAGCCTCCGACTAATCGAGCCTCCGACCGACCGAACAAGTCTCCAACCGACCGAGTCTCTGACCGACCGACCCAGTCTCCGACCGACCGAGTCTCTGATCGACCGACCGAGTCTCTGATCGACCGAGTCTCCGACCGACCGAGTCACCGATCGAACGACCAAGTCTCCGACCGACCGAATCTTTGACCGACCGAGTCTCCGACCAACCGACCGAGTCTCCGACCGACCGAGTCTCCGATCGACCGACCGAGTCTCCCACTGAGTCTCAGATCGACCGACCGAGTCTCCGACCGACCGACCGAAACTCCGACCGACCGAACCTTCGACCGACCGACCGAGTCACCGACCGACCGAGTCTCCGACCGACCGAGTCTCCGACCGACCGACCGAGCCTCCGACCGACCGAGTCTCCGACCGACCGACTGAACCTCCGACTGACCGAATCTCTGACCGAGCCACCGACCAACTGAATCTCCAAATGACCGAGTCACCGACCGACCGAGTCTCCGACCGAGTTTCCGATCGACTGACCGAGTCTCCGACCGACCGAGTCTCCGACCGACCGAGTCTACAACCGACCGATTCTCCGACCGACCGAGCCACCGACCGAGTCTACAACCGACCGATTCTCCGACCGACCGAGTCTCCGACCGAGTCTTCGACCGACCGAGTCTTCGACCGACCGAATCTCCGACCGACCGAGCCACCGACCGAGTCTCAAACCGACCGATTCTCTGACCGACCGAGCCTCCAACCGACCAACCGAGTCTCTGACCGACCGACCGAACCTCCGACCGACCGAATCTCTGACCGATCGAGTCTCCGACCGACCGAGCTTCCGACCGACCGAGTCTCCGATCGACCGACCGAGTCTCCGACCGACCGAGCCTCCGACCGACCGACCGAGTCTCCGACCGATCGACTGAATCTCCGACCGACCGAGTCTCCGACCGACCGAATCTCCGACCGACCGAGCACCGACTGACTGACCGAGCCTCCGACCGACCGAGTCTCCGACCGACCGAATCTCCGACCGACCGAATCTCCGACTGACCGAGTCTCTGACCGACCGTCCGAGTCTCCGACCGACCGAGCCTCCGACCGACTGACCGAGCCTCCGACCGACCGACCGAATCTCCGACCGACCGAGTCTCCGACCGACCGAGCCTCCGACCGACCGAGCCTCCGACCATCTGAGTCTCCGACCGACCGAGCACCGACTGACCGACCGAGCCTCCAACCGACCGAGTCTCCGACCGACCGAACCTCCGACCGACCGAATCTCCGACCGACCGAGTCTCCAACCGACCGAGTCTCCGACTGACCGAGTCTCTGACCGACCGACCGAGTCTCCGACCGACCGAGCCTCCGACCGACTGACCGAGCCTCCGACCGACCGACCGAATCTTCGACCGACCGAGTCTCCGACCGACCGAGCCTCCGACTGACCGAGCCTCCGACCGACCGACCGAGTCTCCGACCGACCGAGTCTCCGACCGACCGAGCATCCGACTGACCGAGCCACCGACCGACCGAGTCTCCGACCGACCGAATCGCCGACCGACCGAATCTCCGACCGACCGACTGAATCTCCGATCGACCGAGTCTCCGATCGACTGAATCTCTGACCGACCGAATCTCCGACCGACCGAGCAACCGACCGACTGATTCTCCGACCGACTGAGTCTCCGACGGACCGACCGAGTCTCCGACCGACCGACCGAAACTTCGACCGACCGAACCTCCGACCGACCGACCGAGCCTCCGACCGACCGACTGAACCTCCGACCGACCGAATCTCTGACCGAGCCACCGACCAACTGAATCTCCAAATGGCCGAGTCACCGACCGACCGAGTCTCCGACCGACTGAGTTTCCGATCGACTGACCGAGTCTCCGACCGACCGAGTCTCCAACCGACCGAGTCTCCGACCGACCGAATCTCCGACCGACCGAATCTCCGACCGACCGAGCCACCGACCGACCGAGCCACCGACCGACCGAGTCTACAACCGACCGATTCTCCGACCGACCGAGTCTCCGACCGACCGACCGAATCTCCGACCGACCGAGTCTTCGACCGACCAAATCTCCGACCGACCGAGCCACCGACCGAGTCTCCAACCGACCGATTCTCCGACCGACCGAGCCTCCAACCGACCAACCAAGTCTCCGACCGACCGAACCTCCGACCGACCGAACCTCCGACCGACCGAACCTCCGACCGACCGAACCTCCGACCGACCGAACCTCCGACCGACCGAACCTCCGACCGAATCTCTGACCGACCGAATCTCTGACCGACCGAATCTCCGACCGAGCCACAGACCGACCGACCGAGTCTCCAACCGACCGATTCTCCGACCGACCGAGCCTCGAACCGACCAACCGAGTCTCCGACCGACCGAACCTCCGACCGACCGAACCTCCGACCGACCGAATCTCTGACCGACCGAGTCTCCAACCGACCGAATCTCCGACCGACCGAATCTCCGACCGACTGAATCTCTGACCGACCGAGTCTCCAACCGACCGAATCTCCGACCAACCGAGCCACCGACCGACCGAGCCTCCGAACGAACGAGTCTCCGACCGACCGACTGAGTCTCCGACCGACCGAGTCACCGACTGACTGACCGAGTCTCTGACCGACCGAATCGCAGACCGACCGAATCTCCTACCGACCGACTGAATCTCCGGCCGACCGAGTCAACGACCGACCGACCGAGTCTCCGACCGACCGCGTCTCCGACCGACCGAGTCTCCGACCGACCGAGTCTCCGACCGACCGAGTCTCCGATCGAACGACCGAGTCTCCGACCGACCGAATCTCCGACCGACCGAGTCTCCGACCGACCGAGTCTCCGACCGACCGAGTCTCCGACGGACCGACCGAGTCTCCGACAGACCGAGTCTCCGACCGACCGACCGAGTCTCCAACCGACCGAGTCTCCGACGGACCGACCGGGTCTCCAACCGACCGAGTCTCCGACCAACCGAGTCTCCAACCGACCGAGTCTCCGACCGACCGAGTCTACAACCGACCGATTCTCCGACCGACCGAGCCACCGACC
>NW_027251489.1:0-45263 GCF_044704955.1 Pristiophorus japonicus
CCCCCACACACACGCAGTGACTGATCCTCCTCACCACACACAGTGACTGATCCCCCCACACACAGTGACTGATCCCCCCCACACACACAGTGACTGATCCCCCCCCCACACACCCAGTGACTGATCCCCCCCCACACTGTGACTGATCCCCCCACACACACAGTGACTGATCCCCCCCACACACAATGACTGCTCCCCCCCCCCCACACACACAGTGACTGAATCCCCCCCGACACACACAGTGACTGATCCCCACCCCCCACACAGTGACTGATCCCCCTCCCCACACACAGTGACTGATCCCCCCCCCTCACACACAGTGTCTGATCCTCCCCCAACCCAAAGTGACTGATCCCCCCCTCAAAGAGTGACTGAGCCCCCCCACACACACAGTGACTGATCCCCCCCCACACACAATGACTGATCCCCCCCCACACAGTGACTGATCCCCCCCCCCACACACAGTGACTGATCCCCACCCACACACACAGTGACTGATCCCACACACACAGTGACTGATCCCACACACACATAGTGAATGATCCCCACCACATGCACACAGTGACTGATCCCCCCCCCCACACACACAGTGACTGATCCCCCCCCACACACACAGTGACTGAACCGCCCCCCCGACACACAGTGACTGGTTTCCCCCCCACACACACAGTGACTGATCCCCCCCCCCCACACACACAGTGACTGATCCCCCCCCCCCACACAGTGACTGATCCACCCCCACACACAGTGACTGATCCCCCCCCCACACACACAGTGACTGATCCCCCCCCTACACACACAGTGACTGATCCCCCCAGACACAGTGACTGATCCCCCCCCCACACACACAGTGACTGATCCCCCCCACCACACACTGTGACTGATCCCCCCCACACACAGTGACTGATCCCCCCACACACAGTGACTAATCCCTCCCCACACACACAGTGACTGATCCCCCACACACAGTGACTGATCCCTCCCCACACACACAGTGACTGATCCCCCCGCCACACACAGTGACTGATCCCCCCACACACAGTGACTGATCCCACCCCACACACACACAGTGACTGATCCCCCCCACCACACACTGTGACTGATCCCCCCCACACACAGTGACTGATCCCCCCACACACAGTGACTGATCCCCCCCACACACACAGTGACTGATCCCCCCCCACACACCCAGTGACTTATCCCCCCCCACACTGTGACTGATCCCCCCCACACACACAGTGACTGATCCCCCCTACACACATTGACTGATCCCCCCCTGACACACAATGACTGCTCCCCACTCCCCCACACACACAGTGACTGATTCCCCCCCCACACACACAGTGACTGATCCCCACCCCCCACACAGTGACTGATCCCCCTCCCCACACACAGTGACTGATCCCCCCGCCACACACAGTGTCTGATCCTCCCCACACAAAGTGACTGATCCCCCCCACAAAGAGTGACTGAGCACCCCCACACACACAGTGACTGATCCCCCCCCACACACAATGACTGATCCCCCCCCACACAGTGACTGATCCCCCCCCCACACACAGTGACTGATCCCCACCCACACACACAGTGACTGATCCCACACACACAGTGACTGATCCCACACACACACAGTGACTGATCCCCCCCACATAAACACAGTGACTGTTCCCCCCCCCCACAAACACAGTGACTGAACCCCCCCCCACACACACAGTGACTGAACCGCCCCCCCCACACACAGTGACTGGTTTCCCCCCCACACACACAGTGACTGATCCCCCCCCCACACACACAGTGACTGATCCCCCCCCCACACAGTGACTGATCCCCCCCACACACACAGTGACTGATCCCCCCCCACACACACAGTGACTGAACCCCCCCCACACACAATGACTGATCCCCCCCCACACACCCAGTGACTTATCCCCCCCCACACTGTGACTGATCCCCCCCACACACACAGTGACTGATCCCCCCTACACACATTGACTGATCCCCCCCCGACACACAATGACTGCTCCCCCCTCCCCCACACACACAGTGACTGATTCCCCCCCCACACACACAGTGACTGATCCCCACCCCCCACACAGTGACTGATCCCCCTCCCCACACACAGTGACTGATCCCCCCGCCACACACAGTGTCTGATCCTCCCCACACACACAGTGACTGAACCCCCCCCACACACAATGACTGATCCCCCCCCACACAGTGACTGATCCCCCCCCCACACACAGTGACTGATCCCCCCCCCACACACAGTGACTGACCCCCCCCCCCACAACAGTGACTGACTCCCCCACACACACAGTGACTGATCCCCCCCCACACACAGTGACTGATCCTCCCACACACACACAGTGATTGATCCCCCCCGCACACACAGTGACTGAACCCCACCCCACACACAGTGACTGGTTTCCCCCCCACACACACAGTGACTGATCCCCCCCCCACACACACAGTGACTGATCCCCCCCCCACACAGTGACTGATCCCCCCCACACACACAGTGACTGATCCCCCCCCACACACACAGTGACTGAACCCTCCCCACACACACAGTGACTGATCCCTCCCCACACACACAGTGACTGATCCCCCCCAGACACAGTGACTGATACTCCCCCCAACACACAGTGACTGATCCCCCCCCACAACAGTGACTGATCCCCCCCCACACACAGTGACTGAACCCCCCCCCCCACACACGGTGACTGGTTTCCCCCCCACACACACAGTGATTGATCCCCCCCCCACACACACAGTGACTGATTCCCCCCCACACAGTGACTGATCCCCCCCACACACACAGTGACTGATCCCCCCCCACTCACACAGTGACTGATCCCCCCCCACAACAGTGACTGATCCCCCCCCACACACAGTGACTGAACCCCCCCGCACACACAGTGACTGGTTTCCCCCACACACATACAGTGACTGATCCCCCTCCCACACACACAGTGACTGATCCCGCGCCCACACAGTGACTGATCCCCCCCCCCACACAGTGACTAATCCCCCCCTGACACATAGTGGTTGATCCCCCCCCCACACATAGTGACTGATCCCCCCCACACACAGTGACTGATCCTCCCCCCCACACACAGTGACTGATCCCCTCCCCACAACAGTGACTGATCCCCCCCCACACAGTGACTGATCCCCCCCACACACAGTGACTGATCCCCCCCACACACAGTGACTGATCCCCCCCCTCCACACACACAGTGACTGATTCTCCCCCCCACACACAGTGACTGATCCCCCCCTAAAACAGTGACTGATCCCCCCCCCCACACACAGTTACTGTCCCACCCACACACACAGTGTCTGATCCCACACACACAGTGACTGATCCACCCCACACAGAGTGACTGAGCCCCCCCACACACACAGTGACTGATCTCCCCCCCACACAGTGACTGATCCCCCCCCCCACACACACAGTGACTGATCCCCCCTCACACACACAGTGACTGATCCCCCCCCACACAGTGACTGATCTCCCCCACACACACAGTGACTGATCCCCCCACCCACACACACAGTGACTGATCCCCCCCCACACAGTGACTGATCCCCCCCACACACACAGTGACTGTTCCCCCCCCTCACACACAGTGACTGATCCCCCCCCACACACACAGTGACTGATCCCCCCCCCACAACAGTGACTGACTCCCCCACACACACAGTGACTGATCCCCCCCCCACACACAGTGACTGATCCTCCCACACACACACAGTGATTGATCCCCCCCGCACACACAGTGACTAAACCCCACCCCACACACAGTGACTGGTTTCCCCCCCACACACACAGTGACTGATCCCCCCCCCACACACACAGTGACTGATCCCCCCCCCCACACAGTGACTGATCCCCCCCACACACACAGTGACTGATCCCCCCCCCACACACACAGTGACTGGTCCCTCCCCACACACACAGTGACTGATCCCCCCCAGACACAGTGACTGATCCTCCCCCCAACACACAGTGACTGATCCCCCCCCACAACAGTGACTGATCCCCCCCCACACACAGTGACTGAACCCCCCCCCACACACAGTGACTGGTTTCCCCACCACACACACAGTGACTGATCCCCCCCCCCACACAAACAGTGACTGATTCCCCCCCCCACACACAGTGACTGATCCCCCCCCACTCACACAGTGACTGATCCCCCCCCACAACAGTGACTGATCCCCCCCCACACACAGTGACTGAACCCCCCCGCACACACAGTGACTGGTTTCCCCCACACACATACAGTGACTGATCTCCCCCCCACACACACAGTGACTGATCCCGCGCCCACACAGTGACTGATCCCCCCCCCACACAGTGACTAATCCCCCCCTGACACATAGTGACTGATCCCCCCCCCACACACAGTGACTGATCCCCCCCACACACAGTGACTGATCCTCCCCCCCACACACAGTGACTGATCCCCTCCCCACAACAGTGACTGATCCCCCCCCCACACAGTGACTGATCCCCCCCACACACAGTGACTGATCCCCCCCACACACACAGTGACTGATCCCCCCCCCCACACACACAGTGACTGATCCTCCCCCCCCACACACAGTGACTGATCCCCCCCTACAACAGTGACTGATCCCCCCCCACACACAGTGACTGATCCTCCCCCCCCACACACAGTGACTGATCCCCCCCACACACAGTGACTGATCCTCCCCCCCACACACAGACTGATCCCCTCCCCACAACAGTGACTGATCCCCCCCCCACACAGTGACTGATCGGCTCACTACCCCCCACACACAGAGACTGATCCACCCCCAACACACACAGTGACTGATCTCCCCCTACAACAGTGACTGATCCCCCCCACACACACAGTGACTGATCCCCCCCACACACAGTGACTGATCCTCCCCCCCACACACAGTGACTGCCGACACACACAGTGACAGATCCCTCCCCCCACACACACAGTGACAGATCCCTCCCCCCACACACACAGTGACTGATCCTCCCCCCACACACACAGTGACTGATCCCACACACACACAGTGACTGAAGCCCCCCCCCACACACAGTGACTGATCCTCCCCCCACCACACACTGTGACTGATCCCCCCCACACACACAGTGACTGATTCCCCCCCCACACACACAGTGACTGATCCCCTCCACACACAGTGACTGATGCCCCCCCCCCACCACACACTGTGACTGATCCCCCCCACACACACAGTGACTGATTCCCCCCCCACACACACAGTGACTGATCCCCTCCACACACAGTGACTGATCCCTCCCCACCACACACACTGTGACTGATCCCCCCCCCCCCACACACACTGTGACTGATCCCCCCACACACACAGTGACTGGTTTCCCCACCACACACACAGTGACTGATCCCCACCCCCCACACAGTGACTGATCCCCCTCCCCACACACAGTGACTGATCCCCCCCCCCCACACACAGTGTCTGATCCTCCCCACACACAGTGACTGATCCCCCCCACACACACAGTGACTGATTCCCCCCCCACACACACTGTGACTGATCCCCTCCACACACAGTGACTGATCCCTCCCCACCACACACACTGTGACTGATCCCCCCCCCCCCCCACACACACTGTGACTGATCCCCCCACACACACAGTGACTGGTTTCCCCCCCACACACACAGTGACTGATCCCCACCCCCCACACAGTGACTGATCCACCTCCCCACACACAGTGACTGATCCCCCCCCCCCCACAAAGAGTGACTGAGCCCCCCCACACACACAGTGACTGATCCCCACCCACACACACAGTGACTGATCCCACACACACAGTGACTGATCCCACACACACACAGTGACTGATCCCCCCACCACATACACAGTGACTGATCCCCCCCCACACACACAGTGACTGATCCCCCCCCCACACGGTGACTGATCTCCCCCCCACATACAGTGACTGATTCCCCCCCACACACAGTGACTGATCCCCCTCCACGCACACAGTGACTGATCCCCCCACCACACACATTGACTGATCCCACCCACACACAGTGACTGATCCCTCCCCACACACACAGTGACTGATCCCCCCCCACACACAGTGACTGATCCCCCCACACACAGTGACTGATCCCCCACCCACACACACAATGAATGATCCCCCCCCACACACACAGTGACTGAACCCCCCCCACACACAGTGACTGATTCACCCCACACAGAGTGACTGAGCCCCCCCACACACACAGTGACTGATCTCCCCCCCACACAGTGACTGATCCCCCCCCCACACACACAGTGACTGATCCCCCCCCACACACACAGTGACTGATCCCCCCCCACACAGTGACTGATCCCCCCCACACACACAGTGACTGATCCCCCCTCCCACACACACAATGACTGATCCCCCCCCACACACACAGTGACTGATCCCCCCCACACAGTGACTGATCCCCCCCACACACACAGTGACTAATCCCCCCCCACCACACACAGTGTCTGAGCCTCCCCACACACAGTGACTGATCCCCCCCACACACACAGTGACTGATCCCCACCCCCCACACAGTGACTGATCCCCCTCCCCACACACAGTGACTGATCCCCCCCCACCACACACAGTGTCTGATCCTCCCCACACACAGTGACTGATCCCCCCCACACACACAGTGACTGATTCCCCCCCCACACACACAGTGACTGATCCCCTCCACACACAGTGACTGATCCCTCCCCACCACACACACTGTGACTGATCTCCCCCCCCACACACACTGTGACTGATCCCCCCACACACACAGTGACTGGTTTCCCCCCCACACACACAGTGACTGATCCCCACCCCCCACACAGTGACTGATCCCCCTCCCCACACACAGTGACTGATCCCCCCCCCACACACAGTGTCTGATCCTCCCCACACACAGTGACTGATCCCCCCCACAAAGAGTGACTGAGCCCCCCCACACACACAGTGACTGATCCCCACCCACACACACAGTGACTGATCCCACACACACAGTGACTGATCCCACACACACACAGTGACTGATCCCCCCACCACATACACAGTGACTGATCCCCCCCCACACACACAGTGACTGATCCCCCCCCCACACGGTGACTGATCTCCCCCCCACATACAGTGACTGATTCCCCCCCACACACAGTGACTGATCCCCCTCCACGCACACAGTGACTGATCCCCCCACCACACACATTGACTGATCCCACCCACACACAGTGACTGATCCCTCCCCACACACACAGTGACTGATCCCCCCCCACACACAGTGACTGATCCCCCCACACACAGTGACTGATCCCCCACCCACACACACAATGAATGATCCCCCCCCACACACACAGTGACTGAACCCCCCCCACACACAGTGACTGATTCACCCCACACAGAGTGACTGAGCCCCCCCACACGCACAGTGACTGATCTCCCCCCCACACAGTGACTGATCCCCCCCACCCCACACACACAGTGACTGATCCCCCCCCACACACACAGTGACTGATCCCCCCCCACACAGTGACTGATCCCCCCCACACACACAGTGACTGATCCCCCCTCCCACACACACAATGACTGATCCCCCCCCACACACACAGTGACTGATCCCCCCCACACAGTGACTGATCCCCCCCACACACACAGTGACTAATCCCCCCCCCACACACACAGTGACTGAACCACCCCCTCACACATAGTGACTGATCCCCCCCCACACACACAGTGACTGATCCCCCCACACACAGTGACTGATCCTCCCCCCCACACACAGTGACTGATCCCCCCACAACACAGTGACTGATACCCCCCACACACACAGTGACTGATCCCCCCACAACACAGTGACTGATACCCCCCACACACACAGTGACTGATCCCCCCCCACACACACAGTGACTGAACCCCCCCCACACACACAGTGACTGATCCCTCCCCACACACACAGTGACTAATCCCCCCCAGACACAGTGACTGATCCTCCCCCCAACACACAGTGACTGATCCCCCCCCACAACAGTGACTGATCGCCCCCCACACACAGTGACTGAACCTCCCCGCACACACAGTGACTGATCCCCCCCACACAGCCCCCCCACACACACAGTGACTGATCCCCCCCCACACACACAGTGACTGATCTCCCCCCCACACAGTGACTGTACCCCCCCACACACAGTGACTGATCCCCCCCCACACACAGTGACTGTCCCACCCACACACACAGTGACTGATCCCACACACACAGTGACTGATCCACCCCACACAGAGTGACTGAGCCCCCCCACATACACAGTGACTGATCTCCCCCCCACACAGTGACTGATCCCCCCCCCCCACACACACAGTGACTGATCCCCCCCCACACACACAGTGACTGATCCCCCCCCCACACAGTGACTGATCCCCCCCACACACACAGTGACTGATCCCCCCTCCCACACACACAATGACTGATCCCCCCCCACACACACAGTGACTGATCCCCCCCACACAGTGACTGATCCCCCCCATACACACAGTGACTAATCCCCCCCCCACACACACAGTGACTGAACCACCCCCTCACACATAGTGACTGATCCCCCCCCACACACACAGTGACTGATCCCCCCACACACAGTGACTGATCCTCCCCCCCACACACAGTGACTGATCCCCCCCCCCACAACAGTGACTGACTCCCCCACACACACAGTGACTGATCCCCCCCGCACACACAGTGACTGATCCTCCCACACACACACAGTGATTGATCCCCCCGCACACACAGTGACTGAACCCCACCCCACACTAAGTGACTGGTTTCCCCCCCACACACACAGTGACTGATCCCCCCCCCACACACACAGTGACTGATCCCTCCCAACACAGTGACTGATACCCCCCACACACACAGTGACTGATCCCCCCCCACACACACAGTGACTGAACCCCCCCCACACACACAGTGACTGATCCCTCCCCACACACACAGTGACTGATCCCCCCCAGACACATTGACTGATCCTCCCCCCAACACACAGTGACTGATCCCCCCCCACAACAGTGACTGATCGCCCCCCACACACAGTGACTGAACCTCCCCGCACACACAGTGACTGGTTTCCCCCACACACACGCAGTGACTGATCCTCCCCACCACACACAGTGACTGATCCCCCCACACACAGTGACTGATCCCCCCCACACACACAGTGACTGATCCCCCCCCCACACACCCAGTGACTGATCCCCCCCACACTGTGACTGATCCCCCCACACACACAGTGACTGATCCCCCCCACACACAATGACTGCTCCCCCCCCCCCACACACACAATGAATGATCCCCCCCCACACACACAGTGACTGAACCCCCCCCACACACAGTGACTGATTCACCCCACACAGAGTGACTGAGCCCCCCCACACACACAGTGACTGATCTCCCCCCCACACAGTGACTGATCCCCCCCCCCACACACACAGTGACTGATCCCCCCCCACACACACAGTGACTGATCCCCCCCCACACAGTGACTGATCCCCCCCACACACACAGTGACTGATCCCCCCTCCCACACACACAATGACTGATCCCCCCCCACACACACAGTGACTGATCCGCCCCACACAGTGACTGATCCCCCCCACACACACAGTGACTAATCCCCCCCCACCACACACAGTGTCTGATCCTCCCCACACACAGTGACTGATCCCCCCCACACACACAGTGACTGATCCCCACCCCCCACACAGTGACTGATCCCCCTCCCCACACACAGTGACTGATCCCCCCCCACCACACACAGTGTCTGATCCTCCCCACACACAGTGACTGATCCCCCCCACACACACAGTGACTGATTCCCCCCCCACACACACAGTGACTGATCCCCTCCACACACAGTGACTGATCCCTCCCCACCACACACACTGTGACTGATCTCCCCCCCCACACACACTGTGACTGATCCCCCCACACACACAGTGACTGGTTTCCCCCCCACACACACAGTGACTGATCCCCACCCCCCACACAGTGACTGATCCCCCTCCCCACACACAGTGACTGATCCCCCCCCCCACACACAGTGTCTGATCCTCCCCACACACAGTGACTGATCCCCCCCACAAAGAGTGACTGAGCCCCCCCACACACACAGTGACTGATCCCCACCCACACACACAGTGACTGATCCCACACACACAGTGACTGATCCCACACACACACAGTGACTGATCCCCCCACCACATACACAGTGACTGATCCCCCCCCACACACACAGTGACTGATCCCCCCCCCACACGGTGACTGATCTCCCCCCCACATACAGTGACTGATTCCCCCCCACACACAGTGACTGATCCCCCTCCACGCACACAGTGACTGATCCCACCACCACACACATTGACTGATCCCACCCACACACAGTGACTGATCCCTCCCCACACACACAGTGACTGATCCCCCCCCACACACAGTGACTGATCCCCCCACACACAGTGACTGATCCCCCACCCACACACACAATGAATGATCCCCCCCCACACACACAGTGACTGAACCCCCCCCACACACAGTGACTGATTCACCCCACACAGAGTGACTGAGCCCCCCCACACACACAGTGACTGATCTCCCCCCCACACAGTGACTGATCCCCCCCCCCCCACACACACAGTGACTGATCCCCCCCCACACACACAGTGACTGATCCCCCCCCACACAGTGACTGATCCCCCCCACACACACAGTGACTGATCCCCCCTCCCACACACACAATGACTGATCCCCCCCCACACACACAGTGACTGATCCCCCCCACACAGTGACTGATCCCCCCCACACACACAGTGACTAATCCCCCCCCCACACACACAGTGACTGAACCACCCCCTCACACATAGTGACTGATCCCCCCCCACACACACAGTGACTGATCCCCCCACACACAGTGACTGATCCTCCCCCCCACACACAGTGACTGATCCCCCCACAACACAGTGACTGATACCCCCCACACACACAGTGACTGATCCCCCCACAACACAGTGACTGATACCCCCCACACACACAGTGACTGATCCCCCCCCACACACACAGTGACTGAACCCCCCCCACACACACAGTGACTGATCCCTCCCCACACACACAGTGACTAATCCCCCCCAGACACAGTGACTGATCCTCCCCCCAACACACAGTGACTGATCCCCCCCCACAACAGTGACTGATCGCCCCCCACACACAGTGACTGAACCTCCCCGCACACACAGTGACTGATCCCCCCCACACAGAGTGACTGAGCCCCCCCACACACACAGTGACTGATCCCCCCCCACACACACAGTGACTGATCTCCCCCCCACACAGTGACTGTACCCCCCCACACACAGTGACTGATCCCCCCCCACACACAGTGACTGTCCCACCCACACACACAGTGACTGATCCCACACACACAGTGACTGATCCACCCCACACAGAGTGACTGAGCCCCCCCACATACACAGTGACTGATCTCCCCCCCACACAGTGACTGATCCCCCCCCCCCCCACACACACAGTGACTGATCCCCCCCCACACACACAGTGACTGATCCCCCCCCCCACACAGTGACTGATCCCCCCCACACACACAGTGACTGATCCCCCCTCCCACACACACAATGACTGATCCCCCCCCACACACACAGTGACTGATCCCCCCCACACAGTGACTGATCCCCCCCACACACACAGTGACTAATCCCCCCCCCACACACACAGTGACTGAACCACCCCCTCACACATAGTGACTGATCCCCCCCCACACACACAGTGACTGATCCCCCCACACACAGTGACTGATCCTCCCCCCCACACACAGTGACTGATCCCCCCCCCACAACAGTGACTGACTCCCCCACACACACAGTGACTGATCCCCCCCGCACACACAGTGACTGATCCTCCCACACACACACAGTGATTGATCCCCCCGCACACACAGTGACTGAACCCCACCCCACACTAAGTGACTGGTTTCCCCCCCACACACACAGTGACTGATCCCCCCCCCACACACACAGTGACTGATCCCTCCCAACACAGTGACTGATACCCCCCACACACACAGTGACTGATCCCCCCCCACACACACAGTGACTGAACCCCCCCCACACACACAGTGACTGATCCCTCCCCACACACACAGTGACTGATCCCCCCCAGACACATTGACTGATCCTCCCCCCAACACACAGTGACTGATCCCCCCCCACAACAGTGACTGATCGCCCCCCACACACAGTGACTGAACCTCCCCGCACACACAGTGACTGGTTTCCCCCACACACACGCAGTGACTGATCCTCCCCACCACACACAGTGACTGATCCCCCCACACACAGTGACTGATCCCCCCCACACACACAGTGACTGATCCCCCCCCCACACACCCAGTGACTGATCCCCCCCACACTGTGACTGATCCCCCCACACACACAGTGACTGATCCCCCCCACACACAATGACTGCTCCCCCCCCCCCACACACACAGTGACTGATTACCCCCCCACACACACAGTGACTGATCCCCAACCCCACACAGTGACTGATCCCCCTCCCCACACACAGTGACTGATCCCCCCCGCCTCACACACAGTGTCTGATCCTCCCCCAACCCAAAGTGACTGATACCCCCACAAAGAGTGACTGAGCGCCCCCACACACACAGTGACTGATCCCCCCCCACACACAATGACTGATCCCCCCCCACACAGTGACTGATCCCCCCCCCCACACACAGTGACTGATCCCCACCCACACACACAGTGACTGATCCCACACACACAGTGACTGATCCCACACACACATAGTGAATGATCCCCACCACATGCACACAGTGACTGATCCCCCCCGCCACACACACAGTGACTGATCCCCCCCCACACACACAGTGACTGAACCGCCCCCCCGACACACAGTGACTGGTTTCCCCCCCACACACACAGTGACTGATCCCCCCCCCCACACACACAGTGACTGATCCCCCCCCCCACACAGTGACTGATCCACCCCCACACACAGTGACTGATCCCCCCCCCACACACACAGTGACTGATCCCCCCCCTACACACACAGTGACTGATCCCCCCAGACACAGTGACTGATCCCCCCCCCACACACACAGTGACTGATCCCCCCCACCACACACTGTGACTGATCCCCCCCACACACAGTGACTGATCCCCCCACACACAGTGACTAATCCCTCCCCACACACACAGTGACTGATCCCCCACACACAGTGACTGATCCCTCCCCACACACACAGTGACTGATCCCCCCGCCACACACAGTGACTGATCCCACCCCACACACAGTGACTGATCCCACCCCACACACACACAGTGACTGATCCCCCCCACCACACACTGTGACTGATCCCCCCCACACACAGTGACTGATCCCCCCACACACAGTGACTGATCCCCCCCACACACACAGTGACTGATCCCCCCCCACACATCCAGTGACTTATCCCCCCCCACACTGTGACTGATCCCCCCCACACACACAGTGACTGATCCCCCCCACACACATTGACTGATCCCCCCCCGACACACAATGACTGCTCCCCCCTCCCCCACACACACAGTGACTGATTCCCCCCCCACACACACAGTGACTGATCCCCACCCCCCACACAGTGACTGATCCCCCTCCCCACACACAGTGACTGATCCCCCCGCCACACACAGTGTCTGATCCTCCCCACACAAAGTGACTGATCCCCCCCACAAAGAGTGACTGAGCACTCCCACACACACAGTGACTGATCCCCCCCCACACACAATGACTGATCTCCCCCCACACAGTGACTGATCCCCCCCCCACACACAGTGACTGATCCCCACCCACACACACAGTGACTGATCCCACACACACAGTGACTGATCCCACACACACACAGTGACTGATCCCCCCCACATAAACACAGTGACTGTTCCCCCCCCCACACACACAGTGACTGAACCCCCCCCCACATACACAGTGACTGAACCGCCCCCCCCACACACAGTGACTGGTTTCCCCCCCACACACACAGTGACTGATCCCCCCCCCACACACACAGTGACTGATCCCCCCCCCACACAGTGACTGATCCCCCCCACACACACAGTGACTGATCCCCCCCCACACACACAGTGACTGAACCCCCCCCACACACAATGACTGATCCCCCCCCACACAGTGACTGATCCCCCCCCCACACACAGTGACTGATCCCCCCCCCACACACAGTGACTGACCCCCCCCCCACAACAGTGACTGACTCCCCCACACACACAGTGACTGATCCCCCCCCACACACAGTGACTGATCCTCCCACACACACACAGTGATTGATCCCCCCCGCACACACAGTGACTGAACCCCACCCCACACACAGTGACTGGTTTCCCCCCCACACACACAGTGACTGATCCCCCCCCCACACACACAGTGACTGATCCCCCCCCCACACAGTGACTGATCCCCCCCACACACACAGTGACTGATCCCCCCCCACACACACAGTGACTGACTCCCCCACACACACAGTGACTGATCCCCCCCCCACACACAGTGACTGATCCTCCCACACACACACAGTGATTGATCCCCCCCGCACACACAGTGACTGAACCCCACCCCACACACAGTGACTGGTTTCCCCCCCACACACACAGTGACTGATCCCCCCCACACACACACAGTGACTGATCCCCCCCCCACACAGTGACTGATCCCCCCCACACACACAGTGACTGATCCCCCCCCACACACACAGTGACTGAACCCTCCCCACACACACAGTGACTGATCCCTCCCCACACACACAGTGACTGATCCCCCCCAGACACAGTGACTGATACTCCCCCCAACACACAGTGACTGATCCCCCCCCACAACAGTGACTGATCCCCCCCCACACACAGTGACTGAACCCCCCCCCCCCACACACGGTGACTGGTTTCCCCCCCACACACACAGTGACTGATCCCCCCCCCACACACACAGTGACTGATTCCCATCCCACACAGTGACTGATCCCCCCCACACACACAGTGACTGATCCCCCCCCACTCACACAGTGACTGATCCCCCCCCACAACAGTGACTGATCCCCCCCCACACACAGTGACTGAACCCCCCCGCACACACAGTGACTGGTTTCCCCCACACACATACAGTGACTGATCCCCCTCCCACACACACAGTGACTGATCCCGCGCCCACACAGTGACTGATCCCCCCCCCACACAGTGACTAATCCCCCCCTGACACATAGTGGTTGATCCCCCCCCCACACATAGTGACTGATCCCCCCCACACACAGTGACTGATCCTCCCCCCCACACACAGTGACTGATCCCCTCCCCACAACAGTGACTGATCCCCCCCCACACAGTGACTGATCCCCCCCACACACAGTGACTGATCCCCCCCACACACAGTGACTGATCCCCCCCCAACACACACACAGTGACTGATTCTCCCTCCCACACACAGTGACTGATCCCCCCCTAAAACAGTGACTGATCCCCCCCCCCACACACAGTTACTGTCCCACCCACACACACAGTGTCTGATCCCACACACACAGTGACTGATCCACCCCACACAGAGTGACTGAGCCCCCCCACACACACAGTGACTGATCTCCCCCCCACACAGTGACTGATCCCCCCCCCCCACACACACAGTGACTGATCCCCCCTCACACATACAGTGACTGATCCCCCCCCACACAGTGACTGATCCCCCCCACACACACAGTGACTGATCCCCCCACCCACACACACAGTGACTGATCCCCCCCCACACAGTGACTGATCCCCCCCACACACACAGTGACTGTTCCCCCCCCTCACACACAGTGACTGATCCCCCCCCACACACACAGTGACTGATCCCCCCCCCACAACAGTGACTGACTCCCCCCCCCCACACACAGTGACTGTTCCCCCCCCTCACACACAGTGACTGATCCCCCCCCACACACACAGTGACTGATCCCCCCCCCACAACAGTGACTGTTCCCCCCCCTCACACACAGTGACTGATCCCCCCCCACACACACAGTGACTGATCCCCCCCCCACACACAGTGACTGATCCTCCCACACACACACAGTGATTGATCCCCCCCGCACACACAGTGACTAAACCCCACCCCACACACAGTGACTGGTTTCCCCCCCACACACACAGTGACTGATCCCCCCCCCACACACACAGTGACTGATCCCCCCCCCACACAGTGACTGATCCCCCCCACACACACAGTGACTGATCCCCCCCCACACACACAGTTACTGATCCCTCCCCACACACACAGTGACTGATCCCCCCCAGACACAGTGACTGATCCCCCCCCACAACAGTGACTGATCCCCCCCCACACACAGTGACTGAACCCCCCCGCACACACAGTGACTGGTTTCCCCCACACACATACAGTGACTGATCTCCCCCCCACACACACAGTGACTGATCCCGCGCCCACATAGTGACTGATCCCCCCCCCACACACAGTGACTGATCCTCCCCCCCACACACAGTGACTGATCCCCTCCCCACAACAGTGACTGATCCCCCCCCCACACAGTGACTGATCCCCCCCACACACAGTGACTGATCCCCCCCACACACACAGTGACTGATCCCCCCCCCCACACACACAGTGACTGATCCTCCCCCCCCACACACAGTGACTGATCCCCCCCTACAACAGTGACTGATCCCCCCCACACACAGTGACTGATCCTCCCCCCCACACACACAGTGACTGATCCCCTCCCCACAACAGTGACTGATCCCCCCCCCACACAGTGACTGATCCCCCCCACACACAGAGACTGATCCACCCCCAACACACACAGTGACTGATCCCCCCCTACAACAGTGACTGATCCCCCCCACACACACAGTGACTGATCCCCCCCACACACACAGTGACTGATCCCCCCCACACACAGTGACTGATCCTTCCCCCCACACACACAGTGACTGATCCCCTCCCCACAACAGTGACTGATCCCCCCCACACACAGTGACTGATCCCCCCCACACACACAGTGACTGATCCCCCTCCCCACACACACAGTGACAGATCCCTCCCCCCACACACACAGTGACTGATCCTCCCCCCCACACACACAGTGACTGATCCCACACACACACAGTGACTGAAGCCCCCCCCAACACACAGTGACTGATCCTCCCCCCACCACACACTGTGACTGATCCCCCCCACACACACAGTGACTGATTCCCCCCCCACACACACAGTGACTGATCCCCTCCACACACAGTGACTGATGCCCCCCCCCACCACACACTGTGACTGATCCCCCCACACACACAGTGACTGATTCCCCCCCCACACACACAGTGACTGATCCCCTCCACACACAGTGACTGATCCCTCCCCACCACACACACTGTGACTGATCCCCCCCCCCCACACACACTGTGACTGATCCCCCCACACACACAGTGACTGGTTTCCCCCCCACACACACAGTGACTGATCCCCACCCCCCACACAGTGACTGATCCCCCTCCCCACACACAGTGACTGATCCCCCCCCCCACACACAGTGTCTGATCCTCCCCACACACAGTGACTGATCCCCCCCACACACACAGTGACTGATTCCCCCCCCACACACACAGTGACTGATCCCCTCCACACACAGTGACTGATCCCTCCCCACCACACACACTGTGACTGATCTCCCCCCCCACACACACTGTGACTGATCCCCCCACACACACAGTGACTGGTTTCCCCCCCACACACACAGTGACTGATCCCCACCCCCCACACAGTGACTGATCCCCCTCCCCACACACAGTGACTGATCCCCCCCCCCACACACAGTGTCTGATCCTCCCCACACACAGTGACTGATCCCCCCCACAAAGAGTGACTGAGCCCCCCCACACACACAGTGACTGATCCCCACCCACACACACAGTGACTGATCCCACACACACAGTGACTGATCCCACACACACACAGTGACTGATCCCCCCCACATACACACAGTGACTGATCCCCCCCCCCCCACACACACAGTGACTGATCCCCCCCCACACACACAGTGACTGAACCGCCCCCCCGACACACAGTGACTGGTTTCCCCCACACACACACAGTGACTGATCCCCCCCCGCCACACACACAGTGACTGATCCCCCCCCCCTCACACAGTGACTGATCCACCCCCACACACAGTGACTGATCCCCCCCCCCCACACACACAGTGACTGATCCCCCCCCCACACACACAGTGACTGATCCCCCCCTGACACAGTGACTGATCCCCTCTCCATACACACAGTGACTGATCCCCCCCCACACACAGTGACTGATCCCTCCCCCACACACACTGTGACTGATCCCCCCACACACACAGTGACTGATCCCCCCCCCACACACAGTGACTGATCCCCCCCACACACAGTGACTGATCCCCCGCCACACACACTGACTGATCCCCCCACCACATACACAGTGACTGATCCCCCCCGACACACACAGTGACTGATCCCCCCCCCACACGGTGACTGATCTCCCCCGCACATACAGTGACTGATTCCCCCCCACACACAGTGACTGATCCCCCCCCACGCACACAGTGACTGATCCCCCCCCACGCACACAGTGACTGATCCCCCCCGCACATACAGTGACTGATTCCCCCCCACACACAGTGACTGATCCCCCCCACACACAGTGACTGATCCCCCCACACACAGTGACTGATCCCTCCCCACACACACAGTGACTGATCCCCCCCCACACACAGTGACTGATCCCCCCACACACAGTGACTGATCCCCCCCGACACACACACAGTGACTGATCGCCCCCACCACACACTGTGACTGATCCCCCCCACACGCAGTGACTGATCCCCCCCCACACAGTGACTAATCCCTCACCACACACACAGTGACTGATCCCCCCCCCACACACAGTGACTGATCCCCCCCCCACTCATTGTGACTGATCCCCCCCACACACACACAGTGACTGATCCCCCACACACACACACACAGTGACTGATCCCCCCCACACACAGTGACTGATCCCCCCCCACACTCAGTGACTGATCACCCCCCACTCATTGTGACTGATCCCCCCCACACACACACAGTGACTGATCCCCCCCACACACACACACAGTGACTGATCCCACACACACACAGTGACAGATCCCTCCCCCCACACACACAGTGACTGATCCCCCCCCCACACACACAGTGACTGAAGCCCCCCCCCCCACACACAGTGACTCGTTTCCCCCCCACACACACAGTGACTGATCCCCCCCGCCAACACACACAGTGACTGACCCCCCCACACACAGTGACTGATCCCTCCCCACACACACAGTGACGGATCCTCCCCACACACAGTGACTGATTCCCCCACACACACAGTGACTGATCCCCCCCCCACCACACACAGTGACTGATGCCCCCCCCACACACAGTGACTGATCCCCCCCACACACAGTGACTGAGCCCAAACCCCACACACAGTGACTGATCCCCCCCCCCCCCACACAGACTGTGACTGATCCCCCCACACACACAGTGACTGATCCCCTCCACACACAGTGACTGATCCCCCCCGACACACAGTGACTGATCCCCCCCACACTGTGACTGATCCCTCCCCACCACACACACTGTGACTGATCCCCCCCCCCACACACACTGTGACTGATCCCCCCACACACACAGTGACTGGTTTCCCCCCCACACACACAGTGACTGATCACCACCCCCCACACAGTGACTGATCCCCCCCCCCACACACAGTGTCTGATCCTCCCCACACACAGTGACTGATCCACCCCACAAAGAGTGACTGAGCCCCCCCACACACACAGTGACTGATCCCCACCCACACACACAGTGACTGATCCCACACACACAGTGACTGATCCCACACACACACAGTGACTGATCCCCCCCCCCCACACACACAGTGACTGATCCCCCCCCACACACACAGTGACTGAACCGCCCCCCCGACACACAGTGACTGGTTTCCCCCACACACACACAGTGACTGATCCCCCCCCGCCACACACACAGTGACTGATCCCCCCCCCTCACACAGTGACTGATCCACCCCCACACACAGTGACTGATCCCCCCCCCCACACACACAGTGACTGATCCCCCCCCCACACACACAGTGACTGATCCCCCCCTGACACAGTGACTGATCCCCTCTCCATACACACAGTGACTGATCCCCCCCCACACACAGTGACTGATCCCTCCCCCACACACACTGTGACTGATCCCCCCACACACACAGTGACTGATCCCCCCCACCACATACACAGTGACTGATCCCCCCCGACACACACAGTGACTGATCCCCCCCGCACACGGTGACTGATCTCCCCCGCACATACAGTGACTGATTCCCCCCCACACACAGTGACTGATCACCCCCCACGCACACAGTGACTGATCCCCCCCCACGCACACAGTGACTGATCCCCCCCGCACATACAGTGACTGATTCCCCCCCACACACAGTGACTGATCCCCCCCACACACAGTGACTGATCCCCCCACACACAGTGACTGATCCCTCCCCACACACACAGTGACTGATCCCCCCCCACACACAGTGACTGATCCCCCCCACACACAGTGACTGATCCCCCCACACACAGTGACTGATCCCTCCCCACACACACAGTGACTGATCCCCCCCCACACACAGTGACTGATCCCCCCACACACAGTGACTGATCCCCCCCGACACACACACAGTGACTGATCGCCCCCACCACACACTGTGACTGATCCCCCCCACACACAATGACTGATCCCGCCCCCACACACACAGTGACTGATCCCCCCCCCCACACACAGTGACTGATCCCCCCCCCACTCATTGTGACTGATCCCCCCCACACACACACAGTGACTGATCCCCCCCACACACACACACAGTGACTGATCCCCCCCACACACAGTGACTGATCCCCCCCCACACACAGTGACTGATCACCCCCCACTCATTGTGACTGATCCCCCCCACACACACACAGTGACTGATCCCCCCCACACACACACACAGTGACTGATCCCACACACACACAGTGACAGATCCCTCCCCCCACACACACAGTGACTGATCCCCCCCCACTCACACAGTGACTGATCCCCCCCCACAACAGTGACTGATCCCCCCCCACACACAGTGACTGAACCCCCCCGCACACACAGTGACTGGTTTCCCCCACACACATACAGTGACTGATCTCCCCCCCACACACACAGTGACTGATCCCGCGTCCACACAGTGACTGATCCCCCCCCCACACAGTGACTAATCCCCCCCTGACACATAGTGACTGATCCCCCCCCCCACACACAGTGACTGATCCCCCCCACACACAGTGACTGATCCTCCCCCCCACACACAGTGACTGATCCCCTCCCCACAACAGTGACTGATCCCCCCCCCCACACAGTGACTGATCCCCCCCACACACAGTGACTGATCCCCCCCACACACACAGTGACTGATCCCCCCCCCCCCCACACACACAGTGACTGATCCTCCCCCCCCACACACAGTGACTGATCCCCCCCTACAACAGTGACTGATTCCCCCCCCCACACACAGTGACTGATCCTCCCCCCCCACACACAGTGACTGATCCCCCCCTACAACAGTGACTGATCCCCCCCACACACAGTGACTGATCCTCCCCCCCACACACAGTGACTGATCCCCTCCCCACAACAGTGACTGATCCCCCCCCCACACAGTGACTGATCCCCCCCACACACAGAGACTGATCCACCCCCAACACACACAGTGACTGATCCCCCCCTACAACAGTGACTGATCCCCCCCCACACACAGTGACTGATCCCCCCCACACACACAGTGACTGATCCCCCTCCCCACACACACAGTGACAGATCTACCGCCGACACAGTGACTGATCCTCCCCCCCACACACACAGTGACAGATCCCTCCCCCCACACACACAGTGACAGATCCCTCCCCCCACACACACAGTGACTGATCCTCCCCCCACACACACAGTGACTGATCCCACACACACAGTGACTGAAGCCCCCCCCCACACACAGTGACTGATCCTCCCCCCACCACACACTGTGACTGATCCCCCCCACACACACAGTGACTGATTCCCCCCCCACACACACAGTGACTGATCCCCTCCACACACAGTGACTGATGCCCCCCCCCACCACACACTGTGACTGATCCCCCCCACACACACAGTGACTGATTCCCCCCCCACACACACAGTGACTGATCCCCTCCACACACAGTGACTGATCCCTCCCCACCACACACACTGTGACTGATCCCCCCCCCCCACACACACTGTGACTGATCCCCCCACACACACAGTGACTGGTTTCCCCCCCACACACACAGTGACTGATCCCCACCCCCCACACAGTGACTGATCCACCTCCCCACACACAGTGACTGATCCCCCCCCCCCCACACACAGTGTCTGATCCTCCCCACACACAGTGACTGATCCCCCCCACACACACAGTGACTGATTCCCCCCCCACACACACAGTGACTGATCCCCTCCACACACAGTGACTGATCCCTCCCCACCACACACACTGTGACTGATCTCCCCCCCCACACACACTGTGACTGATCCTCCCACACACACAGTGAC
Source organism: Pristiophorus japonicus (assembly GCF_044704955.1). Taxonomy (NCBI): domain Eukaryota; kingdom Metazoa; phylum Chordata; class Chondrichthyes; family Pristiophoridae; genus Pristiophorus; species Pristiophorus japonicus. Next base: position 22,788 of record NW_027251489.1, read on the forward strand.
TGGTTTCCCCCCCACACACACAGTGACTGATCCCCACCCCCCACACAGTGACTGATCCCCCTCCCCACACACAGTGACTGTTCCCCCCCCCCACACACAGTGTCTGATCCTCCCCACACACAGTGACTGTTCCCCCCCACAAAGAGTGACTGAGCCCCCCCACACACACAGTGACTGATCCCCACCCACACACACAGTGACTGATCCCACACACACAGTGACTGATCCCACACACACACAGTGACTGATCCCCCCCACATACACACAGTGACTGATCCCCCCCCCCACACACACAGTGACTGATCCCCCCCCACACACACAGTGACTGAACCGCCCCCCCGACACACAGTGACTGGTTTCCCCCACACACACACAGTGACTGATCCCCCCCCGCCACACACACAGTGACTGATCCCCCCCCCTCACACAGTGACTGATCCACCCCCACACACAGTGACTGATCCCCCCCCCCACACACACAGTGACTGATCCCCCCCCCACACACACAGTGACTGATCCCCCCCTGACACAGTGACTGATCCCCTCTCCATACACACAGTGACTGATCCCGCCCCACACACAGTGACTGATCCCTCCCCCACACACACTGTGACTGATCCCCCCACACACACAGTGACTGATCCCCCCCCCACACACAGTGACTGATCCCCCCCACACACAGTGACTGATCCCCCGCCACACACACTGACTGATCCCCCCACCACATACACAGTGACTGATCCCCCCCGACACACACAGTGACTGATCCCCCCCCCACACGGTGACTGATCTCCCCCGCACATACAGTGACTGATTCCCCCCCACACACAGTGACTGATCCCCCCCCACGCACACAGTGACTGATCCCCCCCCACGCACACAGTGACTGATCCCCCCCGCACATACAGTGACTGATTCCCCCCCACACACAGTGACTGATCCCCCCCACACACAGTGACTGATCCCCCCACACACAGTGACTGATCCCTCCCCACACACACAGTGACTGATCCCCCCCACACACAGTGACTGATCCCCCCACACAGTGACTGATCCCCCCCGACACACACACAGTGACTGATCGCCCCCACCACACACTGTGACTGATCCCCCCCACACACAGTGACTGATCCCCCCCCACACAGTGACTAATCCCTCCCCACACACACAGTGACTGATCCCCCCCGACACACACAGTGACTGATCCCCCCAACACACAATGACTGATCCCGCCCCCACACACACAGTGACTGATCCCCCCCCACACACAGTGACTGATCCCCCCCCCACTCATTGTGACTGATCCCCCCCACACACACACAGTGACTGATCCCCCCCACACACACACACAGTGACTGATCCCCCCCACACACAGTGACTGATCCCCCCCCACACACAGTGACTGATCACCCCCCACTCATTGTGACTGATCCCCCCCACACACACACAGTGACTGATCCCCCCCACACACACACACAGTGACTGATCCCACACACACACAGTGACAGATCCCTCCCCCCACACACACAGTGACTGATCCCCCCCCACACACACAGTGACTGAAGCCCCCCCCACACACAGTGACTCGTTTCCCCCCCACACACACAGTGACTGACCCCCCCACACACAGTGACTGATCCCTCCCCACACACACAGTGACGAATCCTCCCCACACACAGTGACTGATTCCCCCACACACACAGTGACTGATCCCCCCCCCACCACACACAGTGACTGATGCCCCCCCCACACACAGTGACTGATCCCCCCCACACACAGTGACTGAGCCCAAACCCCACACACAGTGAGTGATCCCCACCCCCCCCACACAGACTGTGACTGATCCCCCCACACACACAGTGACTGATCCCCTCCACACACAGTGACTGATCCCCCCCGACACACAGTGACTGATCCCCCCCACACTGTGACTGATCCCTCCCCACCACATACACTGTGACTGATCCCCCCCCCCCACACACACTGTGACTGATCCCCCCACATACACAGTGACTGGTTTCCCCCCCACACACACAGTGACTGATCCCCACACCCCACACAGTGACATGATCCCCCTCCCCACACACAGTGACTGATCCCCCCCCCCCACACACAGTGTCTGATCCTCCCCACACACAGTGACTGATCCCCCCCACAAAGAGTGACTGAGCCCCCCCACACACACAGTGACTGATCCCCACCCACACACACAGTGACTGATCCCACACACACAGTGACTGATCCCACACACACACAGTGACTGATCCCCCCCACATACACACAGTGACTGATCCCCCCCCCCCACACACACAGTGACTGATCCCCCCCCACACACACAGTGACTGAACCGCCCCCCCGACACACAGTGACTGGTTTCCCCCACACACACACAGTGACTGATCCCCCCCCGCCACACACACAGTGACTGATCCCCCCCCCTCACACAGTGACTGATCCACCCCCACACACAGTGACTGATCCCCCCGCCCACACACACAGTGACTGATCCCCCCCCCACACACACAGTGACTGATCCCCCCCTGACACAGTGACTGATCCCCTCTCCATACACACAGTGACTGATCCCCCCCCACACACAGTGACTGATCCCTCCCCCACACACACTGTGACTGATCCCCCCACACACACAGTGACTGATCCCCCCCCCCACACACAGTGACTGATCCCCCCCACACACAGTGACTGATCCCCCGCCACACACACTGACTGATCCCCCCACCACATACACAGTGACTGATCCCCCCCGACACACACAGTGACTGATCCCACCCCCACACGGTGACTGATCTCCCCCGCACATACAGTGACTGATTCCCCCCCACACACAGTGACTGATCCCCCCCCACGCACACAGTGACTGATCCCCCCCCACGCACACAGTGACTGATCCCCCCCGCACATACAGTGACTGATTCCCCCCCACACACAGTGACTGATCCCCCCCACACACAGTGACTGATCCCCCCACACACAGTGACTGATCCCTCCCCACACACACAGTGACTGATCCCCCCCCACACACAGTGACTGATCCCCCCACACACAGTGACTGATCCCCCCCGACACACACACAGTGACTGATCGCCCCCACCACACACTGTGACTGATCCCCCCCACACACAGTGACTGATCCCCCCCCACACAGTGACTAATCCCTCCCCACACACACAGTGACTGATCCCCCCCGACACACACAGTGACTGATCCCCCCCCCACACACAGTGACTGATCCCCCCCCCACTCATTGTGACTGATCCCCCCCACACACACACAGTGACTGATCCCCCCCACACACACACACAGTGACTGATCCCCCCCACACACAGTGACTGATCCCCCCCCACACACAGTGACTGATCACCCCCCACTCATTGTGACTGATCCCCCCACACACACACAGTGACTGATCCCCCCCACACACACACACAGTGACTGATCCCACACACACACAGTGACAGATCCCTCCCCCCACACACACAGTGACTGATCCCCCCCCCACACACACAGTGACTGAAGCCCCCCCCCCACACACAGTGACTCGTTTCCCCCCCACACACACAGTGACTGATCCCCCCCGCCAACACACACAGTGACTGACCCCCCCACACACAGTGACTGATCCCTCCCCACACACACAGTGACGGATCCTCCCCACACACAGTGACTGATTCCCCCACACACACAGTGACTGATCCCCCCCCCACCACACACAGTGACTGATGCCCCCCCCACACACAGTGACTGATCCCCCCCACACACAGTGACTGAGCCCAAACCCCACACACAGTGACTGATCCCCCCCCCCCAAACACACTGTGACTGATCCCCCCACACACACAGTGACTGATCCCCTCCACACACAGTGACTGATCCCCCCCGACACACAGTGACTGATCCCCCCCACACTGTGACTGATCCCCCACACACACACAGTGACTGATCCCCCCCACACACATTGACTGATCCCCCCCTCACACACAATGACTGCTACCCCCCCCAACACACAGTGACTGATCCCCCCCTACACACACAGTGACTGATCCCCCCCCACACACAATGACTGATCCCCCCCCACACAGTGACTGATCCCCCCCCCCACACACAGTGACTGATCCCCACCCACACACACAGTGACTGATCCCACACACACAGTGACTGATCCTCCCCACACACAGTGACTGATTCCCCCACACACACAGTGACTGATTCCCCCCCCACACACACAGTGACTGATCCCCACCCCACACACAGTGACTGATCCCCCTCCCCACACACAGTGACTGATCCCCCCCTACACACACAGTGACTGATCCCCCCCCACACACAATGACTGATCCCCCCCCACACAGTGACTGATCCCCCCCCCCACACACAGTGACTGATCCCCACCCACACACACAGTGACTGATCCCACACACACAGTGACTGATCCCACACACACACAGTGACTGATCCCCCCCACACACACAGTGACTGATCACCCCCTGACACAGTGACTGATCCCCCCTCCACACACACAGTGACTGATCCCCCCCCCACACACAGTGACTGATCCCACCCCCACACACACTGTGACTGATCCCCCCACACACACAGTGACTGATCCCCCCCCCACCACACTCAGTGACTGATGCCCCCCCCCTCCACACACAGTGACTGATCCCCCCCACACACAGTGACTGAGCCCAAACCCCACACACAGTGACTGATCCCCCCCCCCACACACACTGTGACTGATCCCCCCACACACACAGTGACTGATCCCCTCCACACACAGTGACTGATCCCCCCCGACACACAGTGACTGATCCCCCCCACACACACAGTGACTGAGCCCCCCCACACACAGTGACTGATCCCCCCCCCACACACAATGACTGCTCCCCCCCCACCACACACACAGTGACTGATTCCCCCCCCACACACACAGTGACCGATCCCCACCCCCCATACAGTGACTGATCCCCCTCCCCACACACAGTGACTGATCCCCCCCCCACACACAGTGTCTGATCCTCCCCACACACAGTGACTGATCCCACCCACAAAGAGTGACTGAGCCCCCCAACACACACAGTGACTGATCCCCTCCCACACACAATGACTGATCCCACCCCACACACAATGACTGATCCCCCCCCACACAGTGACTGATCCCCCCCACACACAGTGACTGATCCCCACCACACACACAGTGACTGATCCCACACACACAGTGACTGATCCCACACACACACAGTGACTGATCCCCCCCACACACACAGTGACTGATCCCCCCCTGACACAGTGACTGATCCCCCCTCCACACACACAGTGACTGATCCCCCCCCACACACAGTGACTGATCCCTCCCCCACACACACTGTGACTGATCCCCCCACACACACAGTGACTGATCCCCCCCCCACACACAGTGACTGATGCCCCCCACACACAGTGACTGATCCCCCGCCACACACACTGACTGATCCCCCCACCACATACACAGTGACTGATCCCCCCCCACACACACAGTGACTGATCCCCCCCCCCACACGGTGACTGATCTCCCCCCCACATACAGTGACTGATTCCCCCCCACACACAGTGACTGATCCCCCCCCACGCACACAGTGACTGATCCCCCCACCACACACAGTGACTGATCCCCCCCACACACAGTGACTGATCCCCCCACACACAGTGACTGATCCCTCCCCACACACACAGTGACTGATCCCCCCCCACACACAGTGACTGATCCCCCCACACACAGTGAGTGATCCCCCCCCACACACACACAGTGACTGATCCCCCCCACCACACACTGTGACTGATCCCCCCCACACACAGTGACTGATCCCCCCACACACAGTGACTAATCACTCCCCACACACACAGTGACAGATCCCCCCACACACGGTGACTGATCCCTCCCCACACACACAGTGACTGATCCCCCCCCCACACACAGTGACTGATCCCCCCACACACAGTGACTGATCCCCCCCCACACACACACACAGTGACTGATCCCCCCCACACACACAGTGACTGATCCCCCCCCCCACTCACACAGTGACTGATCCCCCCCCACAACAGTGACTGATCCCCCCCCACACACAGTGACTGAACCCCCCCCCCACACACAGTGACTGAACCCCCCCGCACACACAGTGACTGGTTTCCCCCACACACATACAGTGACTGATCCTCCCCCCCACACACACAGTGACTGATTCCGCGCCCACACAGTGACTGATCCCCCCCCCACACAGTGACTAATCCCCCCCTGACACATAGTGACTGATCCCCCCCCCACACACAGTGACTGATCCCCCCCACACACAGTGACTGATCCTCCCCCCCACTCCCCCCACACACAGTGACTGATCCCCTCCCCACAACAGTGACTGATCCCCCCCCCACACAGTGACTGATCCCCCCCACACACAGTGACTGATCCCCCCCACACACAGTGACTGATCCCCCCCCTCCACACACACAGTGACTGATTCTCCCTCCCACACACAGTGACTGATCCCCCCCTACAACAGTGACTGATCCCCCCTCCACACACAGTGACTGAACCCCCTCCACACACACAGAGACTGATCCACCCCCAACACACACAGTGACTGATTCCCCCCCCACACACACAGTGACTGATCCCCACCCCCCACACAGTGACTGATCCCCCTCCCCACACACAGTGACTGATCCCCCCCTACACACACAGTGACTGATCCCCCCCCACACACAATGACTGATCCCCCCCCACACAGTGACTGATCCCCCCCCCCACACACAGTGACTGATCCCCACCCACACACACAGTGACTGATCCCACACACACAGTGACTGATCCCACACACACACAGTGACTGATCCCCCCCACACACACAGTGACTGATCACCCCCTGACACAGTGACTGATCCCCCCCCCCTCACACAGTGACTGATCCCCACCCACACACACAGTGACTGATCCCACACACACAGTGACTGATCCCACACACACAGTGACTGATCCCACACACACACAGTGACTGATCCCCCCCCACACACACAGTGACTGATCCCCCCACACACAGTGACTGATCCTCCCCCCCACACACAGTGACTGATCCCCCCCCACACACAGTGACTGATCCCCTCCCCACAACAGTGACTGATCCCCCCCCCACACAGTGACTGATCCTCCCCACACACAGTGACTGATCCCCCCCACACACAGTGACTGATCCCCCCCCTCCACACACACAGTGACTGATTCTCCCTCGCACACACAGTGACTGATCCCCCCCCTACAACAGTGACTGATCCCCCCTCCACACACAGTGACTGAACCCCCCCCACACACACAGAGACTGATCCACCCCCAACACACACAGTGACTGATCCCCCCCACACAAAGTGACTGATCCCCCCCCACACACAGTTACTGTCCCACCCACACACACAGTGTCTGATCCCACACACACAGTGACTGATCCACCCCACACAGAGTGACTGAGCCCCCCACACACACAGTGACTGATCTCCCCCCCACACAGTGACTGATCCCCCCCCCCCCACACACAGTGACTGATCCCCCCACACACAGTGACTGATCCCCCCCCCCCCACACACACAGTGACTGATCCCCCCTCACACACACAGTGACTGATCCCCCCCGCACACACAGTGACTGAACCCCACCCCACACACAGTGACTGGTTTCCCCCCCACACACACAGTGACTGATCCCCCCCGCACACACAGTGACTGAACCCCACCCCACACACAGTGACTGGTTTCCCCCCCACACACACAGTGACTGATCCCCCCCCCCACACACAGTGACTGATCCTCCCACACACACACAGTGATTGATCCCCCCCGCACACACAGTGACTGATCCCCCCCCACCCACACACACAATGACTGATCCCCCCCACACACACAGTGACTGATCCCCCCCACACAGTGACTGATCCCCCCCCACACACACAGTGACTAATCCCCCCCCCACACACACAGTGACTGTTCCCCCCCCTCACACATAGTGACTGATCCCCCCCCACACACACAGTGACTGATCCCCCCACACACAGTGACTGATCCTCCCCCCCACACACAGTGACTGATCCCCCCCCCACAACAGTGACTGACTCCCCCACACACACAGTGACTGATCCCCCCCCCCCACACACAGTGACTGATCCTCCCACACACACACAGTGATTGATCCCCCCCGCACACACAGTGACTGAACCCCACCCCACACACAGTGACTGGTTTCCCCCCCACACACACAGTGACTGATCCCCCCCCCACACACACAGTGACTGATCCCCCCCCCACTCACACAGTGACTGATCCCCCCCCACAACAGTGACTGATCCCCCCCCACACACAGTGACTGAACGCCCCGCACACACAGTGACTGGTTTCCCCCACACACATACAGTGACTGATCCCCCCCCCACACACACAGTGACTGATCCCGCGCCCACAGAGTGACTGATCCCCCCCCCCACACAGTGACTAATCCCCCCCTGACACATAGTGACTGATCCCCCCCACACACAGTGACTGATCCCCCCCCACACACAGTGACTGATCCCCCCCCCCACTCATTGTGACTGATCCTCCCCACACACACACAGTGACTGATCCCCCCCACACACACACACAGTGACTGATCCCCCCCACACACAGTGACTGATCCCCCCACACACACAGTGACTGATCCCACCCCCACACACAGTGACTGATCCCCCCCCGCACACAGTGACTGATCCCCCCACACAGACAGTGACTGATCCCCCCCCCTACACACAGTGACTGATCCCCCCCACACACAGTGACTGATCCCTCCCCACACACACAGTGACGGATCCTCCCCACACACAGTGACTGATCCCCCCCACACACAGTGACTGATCCCCCCACACACAGTGACTGATCCCTCCCCACACACACAGTGACTGATCCACACACACAGTGACTGATCGCCCCCACCACACACTGTGACTGATCCCCCCCACACACAGTGACTGATCCCCCCCCACACAGTGACTAATCCCTCCCCACACACACAGTGACTGATCCCCCCCGACACACACAGTGACTGATCCCCCCCACACACAATGACCGATCCCGCCCCCACACACACAGTGACTGATCCCCCCCCCACACACAGTGACTGATCCCCCCCCCACTCATTGTGACTGATCCCCCCCACACACACACAGTGACTGTCCCCCCCACACACACACAGTGACTGATCCCCCCCACACACAGTGACTGATCCCCCCCCACACACAGTGACTGATCACCCCCACTCATTGTGACTGATCCCCCACACACACACAGTGACTGATCCCCCCCACACACACACACAGTGACTGATCCCACACACACACAGTGACAGATCCCTCCCCCCACACACACAGTGACTGATCCCCCCCCACACACACAGTGACTGAAGCCCCCCCCCCCACACACAGTGACTCGTTTCCCCCCCACACACACAGTGACTGATCCCCCCCGCCAACACACACAGTGACTGACCCCCCCACACACAGTGACTGATCCCTCCCCACACACACAGTGACGGATCCTCCCCACACACAGTGACTGATTCCCCCACACACACAGTGACTGATCCCCCCCCACCACACACAGTGACTGATGCCCCCCCCACACACAGTGACTGATCCCCCCCACACACAGTGACTGAGCCCAAACCCCACACACAGTGACTGATCCCCCCCCCCCAAACACACTGTGACTGATCCCCCCACACACACAGTGACTGATCCCCTCCACACACAGTGACTGATCCCCCCCGACACACAGTGACTGATCCCCCCCACACTGTGACTGATCCCCCACACACACACAGTGACTGATCCCCCCCACACACATTGACTGATCCCCCCCTCACACACAATGACTGCTACCCCCCCCAACACACAGTGACTGATCCCCCCCTACACACACAGTGACTGATCCCCCCCCCACACACAATGACTGATCCCCCCCCACACAGTGACTGATCCCCCCCCCCACACACAGTGACTGATCCCCACCCACACACACAGTGACTGATCCCACACACACAGTGACTGATCCTCCCCACACACAGTGACTGATTCCCCCACACACACAGTGACTGATTCCCCCCCCACACACACAGTGACTGATCCCCACCCCCCACACAGTGACTGATCCCCCTCCCCACACACAGTGACTGATCCCCCCCTACACACACAGTGACTGATCCCCCCCCACACACAATGACTGATCCCCCCCCACACAGTGACTGATCCCCCCCCCCACACACAGTGACTGATCCCCACCCACACACACAGTGACTGATCCCACACACACAGTGACTGATCCCACACACACACAGTGACTGATCCCCCCCACACACACAGTGACTGATCACCCCCTGACACAGTGACTGATCCCCCCTCCACACACACAGTGACTGATCCCCCCCCCACACACAGTGACTGATCCCACCCCCACACACACTGTGACTGATCCCCCCACACACACAGTGACTGATCCCCCCCCCACCACACTCAGTGACTGATGCCCCCCCCCTCCACACACAGTGACTGATCCCCCCCACACACAGTGACTGAGCCCAAACCCCACACACAGTGACTGATACCCCCCCCCACACACACTGTGACTGATCCCCCCACACACACAGTGACTGATCCCCTCCACACACAGTGACTGATCCCCCCCGACACACAGTGACTGATCCCCCCCACACACACAGTGACTGAGCCCCCCCACACACAGTGACTGATCCCCCCCCCACACACAATGACTGCTCCCCCCCCACCACACACACAGTGACTGATTCCCCCCCCACACACACAGTGACCGATCCCCACCCCCCATACAGTGACTGATCCCCCTCCCCACACACAGTGACTGATCCCCCCCCCCACACACAGTGTCTGATCCTCCCCACACACAGTGACTGATCCCCCCCACAAAGAGTGACTGAGCCCCCCAACACACACAGTGACTGATCCCCTCCCACACACAATGACTGATCCCCCCCCACACACAATGACTGATCCCCCCCCACACAGTGACTGATCCCCCCCACACACAGTGACTGATCCCCACCACACACACAGTGACTGATCCCACACACACAGTGACTGATCCCACACACACACAGTGACTGATCCCCCCCACACACACAGTGACTGATCCCCCCCTGACACAGTGACTGATCCCCCCTCCACACACACAGTGACTGATCCCCCCCCACACACAGTGACTGATCCCTCCCCCACACACACTGTGACTGATCCCCCCACACACACAGTGACTGATCCCCCCCCCACACACAGTGACTGATGCCCCCCACACACAGTGACTGATCCCCCGCCACACACACTGACTGATCCCCCCACCACATACACAGTGACTGATCCCCCCCCACACACACAGTGACTGATCCCCCCCCCCACACGGTGACTGATCTCCCCCCCACATACAGTGACTGATTCCCCCCCACACACAGTGACTGATCCCCCCCCACGCACACAGTGACTGATCCCCCCACCACACACAGTGACTGATCCCCCCCACACACAGTGACTGATCCCCCCACACACAGTGACTGATCCCTCCCCACACACACAGTGACTGATCCCCCCCACACACAGTGACTGATCCCCCCACACACAGTGAGTGATCCCCCCCCACACACACACAGTGACTGATCCCCCCCACCACACACTGTGACTGATCCCCCCCACACACAGTGACTGATCCCCCCACACACAGTGACTAATCACTCCCCACACACACAGTGACAGATCCCCCCACACACGGTGACTGATCCCTCCCCACACACACAGTGACTGATCCCCCCCCCACACACAGTGACTGATCCCCCCACACACAGTGACTGATCCCCCCCCACACACACACACAGTGACTGATCCCCCCCACACACACAGTGACTGATCCCCCCCCCACTCACACAGTGACTGATCCCCCCCCACAACAGTGACTGATCCCCCCCCACACACAGTGACTGAACCCCCCCCCACACACAGTGACTGAACCCCCCCGCACACACAGTGACTGGTTTCCCCCACACACATACAGTGACTGATCCCCCCCCCCACACACACAGTGACTGATTCCGCGCCCACACAGTGACTGATCCCCCCCCCACACAGTGACTAATCCCCCCCTGACACATAGTGACTGATCCCCCTCCCACACACAGTGACTGATCCCCCCCACACACAGTGACTGATCCTCCCCCCCACTCCCCCCACACACAGTGACTGATCCCCTCCCCACAACAGTGACTGATCCCCCCCCCACACAGTGACTGATCCCCCCCACACACAGTGACTGATCCCCCCCACACACAGTGACTGATCCCCCCCCTCCACACACACAGTGACTGATTCTCCCTCCCACACACAGTGACTGATCCCCCCCTACAACAGTGACTGATCCCCCCTCCACACACAGTGACTGAACCCCCCCCACACACACAGAGACTGATCCACCCCCAACACACACAGTGACTGATTCCCCCCCCACACACACAGTGACTGATCCCCACCCCCCACACAGTGACTGATCCCCCTCCCCACACACAGTGACTGATCCCCCCCTACACACACAGTGACTGATCCCCCCCCACACACAATGACTGATCCCCCCCCACACAGTGACTGATCCCCCCCCCCACACACAGTGACTGATCCCCACCCACACACACAGTGACTGATCCCACACACACAGTGACTGATCCCACACACACACAGTGACTGATCCCCCCACACACACAGTGACTGATCACCCCCTGACACAGTGACTGATCCCCCCCCCCTCACACAGTGACTGATCCCCACCCACACACACAGTGACTGATCCCACACACACAGTGACTGATCCCACACACACAGTGACTGATCCCACACACACACAGTGACTGATCCCCCCCCACACACACAGTGACTGATCCCCCCACACACAGTGACTGATCCTCCCCCCCACACACAGTGACTGATCCCCCCCCACACACAGTGACTGATCCCCTCCCCACAACAGTGACTGATCCCCCCCCCACACAGTGACTGATCCTCCCCACACACAGTGACTGATCCCCCCCACACACAGTGACTGATCCCCCCCCTCCACACACACAGTGACTGATTCTCCCTCGCACACACAGTGACTGATCCCCCCCCTACAACAGTGACTGATCCCCCCTCCACACACAGTGACTGAACCCCCCCCACACACACAGAGACTGATCCACCCCCAACACACACAGTGACTGATCCCCCCCACACAAAGTGACTGATCCCCCCCCACACACAGTGACTGTCCCACCCACACACACAGTGTCTGATCCCACACACACAGTGACTGATCCACCCCACACAGAGTGACTGAGCCCCCGCACACACACAGTGACTGATCTCCCCCCCACACAGTGACTGATCCCCCCCCCCCACACACAGTGACTGATCCCCCCACACACAGTGACTGATCCCCCCCCCCCCACACACACAGTGACTGATCCCCCCTCACACACACAGTGACTGATCCCCCCCGCACACACAGTGACTGAACCCCACCCCACACACAGTGACTGGTTTCCCCCCCACACACACAGTGACTGATCCCCCCCGCACACACAGTGACTGAACCCCACCCCACACACAGTGACTGGTTTCCCCCCCACACACACAGTGACTGATCCCCCCCCCCCACACACAGTGACTGATCCTCCCACACACACACAGTGATTGATCCCCCCCGCACACACAGTGACTGATCCCCCCCACCCACACACACAATGACTGATCCCCCCCCACACACACAGTGACTGATCCCACCCACACAGTGACTGATCCCCCCCACACACACAGTGACTAATCCCCCCCCCACACACACAGTGACTGTTCCCCCCCCTCACACATAGTGACTGATCCCCCCCCACACACACAGTGACTGATCCCCCCACACACAGTGACTGATCCTCCCCCCCACACACAGTGACTGATCCCCCCCCCACAACAGTGACTGACTCCCCCACACACACAGTGACTGATCCCCCCCCCCCACACACAGTGACTGATCCTCCCACACACACACAGTGATTGATCCCCCCCGCACACACAGTGACTGAACCCCACCCCACACACAGTGACTGGTTTCCCCCCCACACACACAGTGACTGATCCCCCCCCCACACACACAGTGACTGATCCCCCCCCCACTCACACAGTGACTGATCCCCCCCCACAACAGTGACTGATCCCCCCCCACACACAGTGACTGAACGCCCCCGCACACACAGTGACTGGTTTCCCCCACACACATACAGTGACTGATCCCCCCCCCACACACACAGTGACTGATCCCGCGCCCACACAGTGACTGATCCCCCCCCCCACACAGTGACTAATCCCCCCCTGACACATAGTGACTGATCCCCCCCACACACAGTGACTGATCCCCCCCCCACACACAGTGACTGATCCCCCCCCCCACTCATTGTGACTGATCCTCCCCACACACACACAGTGACTGATCCCCCACACACACACACACAGTGACTGATCCCCCCCACACACAGTGACTGATCCCCCCACACACACAGTGACTGATCCCACCCCCACACACAGTGACTGATCCCCCCCCGCACACAGTGACTGATCCCCCCACACAGACAGTGACTGATCCCCCCCCCTACACACAGTGACTGATCCCCCCCACACACAGTGACTGATCCCTCCCCACACACACAGTGACGGATCCTCCCCACACACAGTGACTGATCCCCCCCACACACAGTGACTGATCCCCCCACACACAGTGACTGATCCCTCCCCACACACACAGTGACTGATCCCCCCCCACACACAGTGACTGATCCCCCCACACACAGTGACTGATCCCCCCCGACACACACACAGTGACTGATCGCCCCCACCACACACTGTGACTGATCCCCCCCACACACAGTGACTGATCCCCCCCCACACAGTGACTAATCCCTCCCCACACACACAGTGACTGATCCCCCCCGACACACACAGTGACTGATCCCCCCCACACACAATGACCGATCCCGCCCCCACACACACAGTGACTGATCCCCCCCCCACACACAGTGACTGATCCCCCCCCCACTCATTGTGACTGATCCCCCCCACACACACACAGTGACTGATCCCCCCCACACACACACACAGTGACTGATCCCCCCCACACACAGTGACTGATCCCCCCCCACACACAGTGACTGATCACCCCCCACTCATTGTGACTGATCCCCCCACACACACACAGTGACTGATCCCCCCCACACACACACACAGTGACTGATCCCACACACACACAGTGACAGATCCCTCCCCCCACACACACAGTGACTGATCCCCCCCCCACACACACAGTGACTGAAGCCCCCCCCCCCACACACAGTGACTCGTTTCCCCCCCACACACACAGTGACTGATCCCCCCCGCCAACACACACAGTGACTGACCCCCCCACACACAGTGACTGATCCCTCCCCACACACACAGTGACGGATCCTCCCCACACACAGTGACTGATTCCCCCACACACACAGTGACTGATCCCCCCCCCACCACACACAGTGACTGATGCCCCCCCCACACACAGTGACTGATCCCCCCCACACACAGTGACTGAGCCCAAACCCCACACACAGTGACTGATCCCCCCCCCCCCAAACACACTGTGACTGATCCCCCCACACACACAGTGACTGATCCCCTCCACACACAGTGACTGATCCCCCCCGACACACAGTGACTGATCCCCCCCACACTGTGACTGATCCCCCACACACACACAGTGACTGATCCCCCCCACACACATTGACTGATCCCCCCTCACACACAATGACTGCTACCCCCCCCAACACACAGTGACTGATCCCCCCCTACACACACAGTGACTGATCCCCCCCCACACACAATGACTGATCCCCCCCCACACAGTGACTGATCCCCCCCCCCACACACAGTGACTGATCCCCACCCACACACACAGTGACTGATCCCACACACACAGTGACTGATCCTCCCCACACACAGTGACTGATTCCCCCACACACACAGTGACTGATTCCCCCCCCACACACACAGTGACTGATCCCCACCCCCCACACAGTGACTGATCCCCCTCCCCACACACAGTGACTGATCCCCCCCTACACACACAGTGACTGATCCCTCCCCACACACAATGACTGATCCCCCCCCACACAGTGACTGATCCCCCCCCCCACACACAGTGACTGATCCCCACCCACACACACAGTGACTGATCCCACACACACAGTGACTGATCCCACACACACACAGTGACTGATCCCCCCCACACACACAGTGACTGATCACCCCCTGACACAGTGACTGATCCCCCCTCCACACACACAGTGACTGATCCCCCCCCCACACACAGTGACTGATCCCACCCCCACACACACTGTGACTGATCCCCCCACACACACAGTGACTGATCCCCCCCCCACCACACTCAGTGACTGATGCCCCCCCCCTCCACACACAGTGACTGATCCCCCCCACACACAGTGACTGAGCCCAAACCCCACACACAGTGACTGATCCCCCCCCCCACACACACTGTGACTGATCCCCCCACACACACAGTGACTGATCCCCTCCACACACAGTGACTGATCCCCCCCGACACACAGTGACTGATCCCCCCCACACACACAGTGACCGAGCCCCCCCACACACAGTGACTGATCCCCCCCCCACACACAATGACTGCTCCCCCCCCACCACACACACAGTGACTGATTCCCCCCCCACACACACAGTGACCGATCCCCACCCCCCATACAGTGACTGATCCCCCTCCCCACACACAGTGACTGATCCCCCCCCCACACACAGTGTCTGATCCTCCCCACACACAGTGACTGATCCCCCCCACAAAGAGTGACTGAGCCCCCCAACACACACAGTGACTGATC
Organism: Pristiophorus japonicus; assembly: GCF_044704955.1. Classification (NCBI taxonomy): domain Eukaryota; kingdom Metazoa; phylum Chordata; class Chondrichthyes; family Pristiophoridae; genus Pristiophorus; species Pristiophorus japonicus. The sequence goes on from NW_027251489.1 coordinate 39,832, forward strand.
CCCTCCCACACACAATGACTGATCCCCCCCCACACACAATGACTGATCCCCCCCCACACAGTGACTGATCCCCCCCACACACAGTGACTGATCCCCACCACACACACAGTGACTGATCCCACACACACAGTGACTGATCCCACACACACACAGTGACTGATCCCCCCCTGACACAGTGACTGATCCCCCCTCCACACACACAGTGACTGATCCCCCCCCACACACAGTGACTGATCCCTCCCCCACACACACTGTGACTGATCCCCCCACACACACAGTGACTGATCCCCCCCCCACACACAGTGACTGATGCCCCCCACACACAGTGACTGATCCCCCGCCACACACACTGACTGATCCCCCCACCACATACACAGTGACTGATCCCCCCCCACACACACAGTGACTGATCCCCCCCCCCACACGGTGACTGATCTCCCCCCCACATACAGTGACTGATTCCCCCCCACACACAGTGACTGATCCCCCCCCACGCACACAATGACTGATCCCCCCACCACACACAGTGACTGATCCCCCCCACACACAGTGACTGATCCCCCCACACACAGTGACTGATCCCTCCCCACACACACAGTGACTGATCCCCCCCCACACACAGTGACTGATCCCCCCACACACAGTGAGTGATCCCCCCCCACACACACACAGTGACTGATCCCCCCCACCACACACTGTGACTGATCCCCCCCACACACAGTGACTGATCCCCCCACACACAGTGACTAATCACTCCCCACACACACAGTGACAGATCCCCCCACACACGGTGACTGATCCCTCCCCACACACACAGTGACTGATCCCCCCACACACAGTGACTGATCCCCCCCCACACACACACACAGTGACTGATCCCCCCCACACACACAGTGACTGATCCCCCCCCCACTCACACAGTGACTGATCCCCCCCCACAACAGTGACTGATCCCCCCCCACACACAGTGACTGAACCCCCCCCCACACACAGTGACTGAACCCCCCCGCACACACAGTGACTGGTTTCCCCCACACACATACAGTGACTGATCCCCCCCCCCACACACACAGTGACTGATTCCGCGCCCACACAGTGACTGATCCCCCCCCCACACAGTGACTAATCCCCCCCTGACACATAGTGACTGATCCCCCCCCCACACACAGTGACTGATCCCCCCCACACACAGTGACTGATCCTCCCCCCCACTCCCCCCACACACAGTGACTGATCCCCTCCCCACAACAGTGACTGATCCCCCCCCCACACAGTGACTGATCCCCCCCACACACAGTGACTGATCCCCCCCACACACAGTGACTGATCCCCCCCCTCCACACACACAGTGACTGATTCTCCCTCCCACACACAGTGACTGATCCCCCCCTACAACAGTGACTGATCCCCCCTCCACACACAGTGACTGAACCCCCCCCACACACACAGAGACTGATCCACCCCCAACACACACAGTGACTGATTCCCCCCCCACACACACAGTGACTGATCCCCACCCCCCACACAGTGACTGATCCCCCTCCCCACACACAGTGACTGATCCCCCCCTACACACACAGTGACTGATCCCCCCCCACACACAATGACTGATCCCCCCCCACACAGTGACTGATCCCCCCCCCCACACACAGTGACTGATCCCCACCCACACACACAGTGACTGATCCCACACACACAGTGACTGATCCCACACACACACAGTGACTGATCCCCCCCACACACACAGTGACTGATCACCCCCTGACACAGTGACTGATCCCCCCCCCCTCACACAGTGACTGATCCCCACCCACACACACAGTGACTGATCCCACACACACAGTGACTGATCCCACACACACACAGTGACTGATCCCCCCCCACACACACAGTGACTGATCCCCCCACACACAGTGACTGATCCTCCCCCCCACACACAGTGACTGATCCCCCCCCACACACAGTGACTGATCCCCTCCCCACAACAGTGACTGATCCCCCCCCCACACAGTGACTGATCCTCCCCACACACAGTGACTGATCCCCCCCACACACAGTGACTGATCCCCCCCCTCCACACACACAGTGACTGATTCTCCCTCGCACACACAGTGACTGATCCCCCCCCTACAACAGTGACTGATCCCCCCTCCACACACAGTGACTGAACCCCCCCCACACACACAGAGACTGATCCACCCCCAACACACACAGTGACTGATCCCCCCCACACAAAGTGACTGATCCCCCCCCACACACAGTGACTGTCCCACCCACACACACAGTGTCTGATCCCACACACACAGTGACTGATCCACCCCACACAGAGTGACTGAGCCCCCCCACACACACAGTGACTGATCTCCCCCCCACACAGTGACTGATCCCCCCCCCCCACACACAGTGACTGATCCCCCCACACACAGTGACTGATCCCCCCCCCCCACACACACAGTGACTGATCCCCCCTCACACACACAGTGACTGATCCCCCCCGCACACACAGTGACTGAACCCCACCCCACACACAGTGACTGGTTTCCCCCCCACACACACAGTGACTGATCCCCCCCGCACACACAGTGACTGAACCCCACCCCACACACAGTGACTGGTTTCCCCCCCACACACACAGTGACTGATCCCCCCCCCCCACACACAGTGACTGATCCTCCCACACACACACAGTGATTGATCCCCCCCGCACACACAGTGACTGATCCCCCCACCCACACACACAATGACTGATCCCCCCCCACACACACAGTGACTGATCCCCCCCACACAGTGACTGATCCCCCCCACACACACAGTGACTAATCCCCCCCCCACACACACAGTGACTGTTCCCCCCCCTCACACATAGTGACTGATCCCCCCCCACACACACAGTGACTGATCCCCCCACACACAGTGACTGATCCTCCCCCCCACACACAGTGACTGATCCCCCCCCCACAACAGTGACTGACTCCCCCACACACACAGTGACTGATCCCCCCCCCCCACACACAGTGACTGATCCTCCCACACACACACAGTGATTGATCCCCCCCGCACACACAGTGACTGAACCCCACCCCACACACAGTGACTGGTTTCCCCCCCACACACACAGTGACTGATCCCCCCCCCACACACACAGTGACTGATCCCCCCCCCACTCACACAGTGACTGATCCCCCCCCACAACAGTGACTGATCCCCCCCCACACACAGTGACTGAACGCCCCCGCACACACAGTGACTGGTTTCCCCCACACACATACAGTGACTGATCCCCCCCCCACACACACAGTGACTGATCCCGCGCCCACACAGTGACTGATCCCCCCCCCCACACAGTGACTAATCCCCCCCTGACACATAGTGACTGATCCCCCCCACACACAGTGACTGATCCCCCCCCCACACACAGTGACTGATCCCCCCCCCCACTCATTGTGACTGATCCTCCCCACACACACACAGTGACTGATCCCCCCCACACACACACACAGTGACTGATCCCCCCCACACACAGTGACTGATCCCCCCACACACACAGTGACTGATCCCACCCCCACACACAGTGACTGATCCCCCCCCGCACACAGTGACTGATCCCCCCACACAGACAGTGACTGATCCCCCCCCCTACACACAGTGACTGATCCCCCCCACACACAGTGACTGATCCCTCCCCACACACACAGTGACGGATCCTCCCCACACACAGTGACTGATCCCCCCCCCACCACACACAGTGACTGATCCCCCCACACAGACAGTGACTGATCCCCCCCCCTACACACAGTGACTGATCCCCCCCACACACAGTGACTGATCCCCCCCCCACACACACAGTGACGGATCCTCCCCACACACAGTGACTGATCCCCCCCCCACCACACACAGTGACTGATGCCCCCCCCCCCACACACAGTGACTGATCCCCCCTACACACAGTGACTGAGCCCAAACCCCACACACAGTGACTGATCCCCCCCCCCCCACACACACTGTGACTGATCCCCCCACACACACAGTGACTGATCCCCTCCACACACAGTGACTGATCCCCCCCGACACACAGTGACTGATCCCCCCCACACTGTGACTGATCCCCCCCACACACACAGTGACTGATCCCCCCCTCACACACAATGACTGCTCCCCCCCCCCACACACACAGTGACTGATTCCCCCCCCACACACACAGTGACTGATCCCCACCCCCCACACAGTGACTGATTCCCCTCCCCACACACAGTGACTGATCCCCCCCCCCACACACAGTGTCTGATCCTCCCCACACACAGTGACTGATCCCCCCCACAAAGAGTGACTGAGCCCCCCACACACACAGTGACTGGTCCCCCCCACACACAATGACTGATCCCCCCCCACACAGTGACTGATCCCCCCCCCACACACAGCGACTGATCCCCACCCACACACACAGTGACTGATCCCACACACACAGTGACTGATCCCACACACACACAGTGACTGATCCCCCCCACACACACAGTGACTGATCACCCCTGACACAGTGACTGATCCCCCCTCCACACACACAGTGACTGATCCCCCCCCCACACACAGTGACTAATCCCTCCCCCACACACACTGTGACTGATCCCCCTCCACACACAATGACTGATCCCCCCCCACACAGTGACTGATCCCCCCCCCACACACAGTGACTGATCCCCACCCACACACACAGTGTCTGATCCCACACACACAGTGACTGATCCACCCCACACAGAGTGACTGAGCCCCCCCACACACACAGTGACTGATCTCCCCCCCACACAGTGACTGATCCCCCCCCCCCCCACACACACAGTGACTGATCCCCCCTCACACACACAGTGACTGATCCCCCCCCACACAGTGACTGATCCCCCCCACACACACAGTGACTGATCCCCCCACCCACACACACAATGACTGATCCCCCCCCACACACACAGTGACTGATCCCCCCCCACACAGTGACTGATCCCCCCCACACACACAGTGACTAATCCCCCCCCCACACACACAGTGACTGTTCCCCCCCCTCACACATAGTGACTGATCCCCCCCCACACACACAGTGACTGATCCCCCCACACACAGTGACTGATCCTCCCCCCCACACACAGTGACTGATCCCCCCGCCACACACAGTGACTGATCCCCCCCCCCACACAGTGACTGATCCTCCCCACACACAGTGACTGATCACCCCCACACACAGTGACTGATCCCCCCCCTCCACACACACAGTGACTGATTCTCCCTCGCACACACAGTGACTGATCCCCCACTACAACAGTGACTGATCCCCCCCACACAGAGTGACTGAGCCCCCCCACACACACAGTGACTGATCTCCCCTCCACACAGTGACTGATCCCCCCCCCCCACACACACAGTGACTGATCCCCCCTCACAAACAC